>NC_069502.1:300280396-300560396 GCF_027579735.1 Bombina bombina | reverse complement strand
GGGACAAGCTCAGGTACCACGTCAAGGTCCTCTCCAATACCTGAGACCCTAAAACAGCCACACAATGCAAGCTTTCAAATCCAAACAAACTGAAAACAAAAAAAGGGTGCACAGGAATATGTAATCACCCTAGACATATACAAAACACGGAAGGGAACTGCACTCTCATACCGGACCGGGTACACATCCTATGACCCTGCAACATGCTCAGCCCTGGGTGCCACTGGCACTCACAGGAAGCTGTGCTGTCCCCAGAGCCACAAGCAGTTAACCCCAGACAGGTCTGGGTGCAAGAACCATAGGGAAAATTACAAAACAAATTAATACAACACACAGAGAAAACCCAGCACTCACTTACAAGCTCTCAGCTAAGATTTAAAAGCAAAACTGGAAAGTCTGAGTGCTGGGTTTTCTCTGTGTGTTGTATTAATTTGTTTTGTAATTTTCCCTATGGTTCTTGCACCCAGACCTGTCTGGGGTTAACTGCTTGTGGCTCTGGGGACAGCACAGCTTCCTGTGAGTGCCAGTGGCACCCAGGGCTGAGCATGTTGCAGGGTCATAGGATGTGTACCCGGTCCGGTATGAGAGTGCAGTTCCCTTCCGTGTTTTGTATATGTCTAGGGTGATTACATATTCCTGTGCACCCTTTTTTTGTTTTCAGTTTGTTTGGATTTGAAAGCTTGCATTGTGTGGCTGTTTTAGGGTCTCAGGTATTGGAGAGGACCTTGACGTGGTACCTGAGCTTGTCCCATTTGGCCAGATGCGGTGACTAACCTTTCCAGTTTTGCTTTTAAATCTTAGCTGAGAGCTTGTAAGTGAGTGCTGGGTTTTCTCTGTGTGTTGTATTAATTTGTTTTGTAATTTTCCCTATGGTTCTTGCACCCAGACCTGTCTGGGGTTAACTGCTTGTGGCTCTGGGGACAGCACAGCTTCCTGTGAGTGCCAGTGGCACCCAGGGCTGAGCATGTTGCAGGGTCATAGGATGTGTACCCGGTCCGGTATGAGAGTGCAGTTCCCTTCCGTGTTTTGTATATGTCTAGGGTGATTACATATTCCTGTGCACCCTTTTTTTGTTTTCAGTTTGTTTGGATTTGAAAGCTTGCATTGTGTGGCTGTTTTAGGGTCTCAGGTATTGGAGAGGACCTTGACGTGGTACCTGAGCTTGTCCCATTTGGCCAGATGCGGTGACTAACCTTTCCAGTTTTGCTTTTAAATCTTAGCTGAGAGCTTGTAAGTGAGTGCTGGGTTTTCTCTGTGTGTTATATATATATATATATATATATATATATATATATATATATATATATATATATATATATATATATATATATATATATATCTATATATATATATATATATATATCCGTATCAAAAAGGGCACTCTCAGGATTTGTAAATTCAAATACAATGACTTTATTCATACATCAACAAAGAATAGTCGACGTTTCAGCTCCTATCCGAGCCTTCATCAGACATTAAATCTGAAAAAAACACAAAAAACAAAACAAATATTGTTACGGTACCAACTGTGTACCAAGGGTTAACCCCAGATGAACAATGTCCTGCATAGACAATCAGCAATTCACAACCCAGCCAGTTTCAGGTTTAAAACAGAATGACATTTATTAAAAGGCAGCACACAGATTTATACAGGTTTTTGACCCCCCCTCAGATGGGGGTTGAAAGAATGTTGTACATTAGATAAAAGGGAGAAGCGCCCTTGACATGATACAATAGAATTATATTACTTAAATACTTTACTTAGGCAGATAACAACTTAAACACATTTGGCTTGTCTTATCACCTAGCCTCTGTTCTCTGAGGGTGATTAAACAATGGCCTGTTTATTACTTAAATGTAATTATAGCACACAATAGCTGAGGCCAGAAAACCTGTCTTTATAAATTAGATTCTTAAAGCTAAACACAGTTAACTCTTTCAGTCCTGACAGAAGGGTCTGTCACATAGCTCCCCCCTTGTGGAACACTCCGGCAGACCCGGCTTGACCCTTTTGCGGGTCAACCTGGGGATGACCGGACTAGGAGGTGGTAGGCATGTCAGTTTGCTGGGACAATCCATCTGTATTCCCGTTATGAGAGAGAATCCCTGTCTGTATAAATAAGGGTTCAACCTCTTCAGTGCCCCGACTAGGGCTAAACAGTCCTTCAAAATATCATCGCCTCCCTATGAGCCAGCGTCAGCTTCTCCTCCAGTGTCACTAAGTTTGTCCTTAATGTTTCATGTTCCACTCTCAAGCTGGTGTTTTCTGCAGTCTGTCGGTGCAGCCTGTCTAGCAGAGAATCCTGTTCTAAACGTGCTTTTTCCTCTGCACTCCTCTTCTCTCCCGCTAGCACTGTTACATGATTATTTAACGTGACCATTTCATCCTCTACGTGGCTCTTCTCCTTCATCAGCGCATTGTAACGTGACTCCCACATATCAATAGCGGATAGAGATTTACTGAGCTCAGCGTCCTGGGGCTTAGCAGCAGGGGGGTCAGTCTCTGCTGCACGGATCTGAGCACGGGTAGTCACAGGGTTAACATCAGCGGGACCCATGGGAGCATAGGCAGAAACAAGGGGGACCAAGGTATTTCCAAGGAGAACATCAGCTGGTAAATCCTTCATGACCCCCACATTCACAGGTCTAGCGCCCCCTCCCCAATCCAAATGCACCCTGGCAACAGGCAGGCGGAACACAGTGCCCCCTGCTACCCTCACAGCCACAGTGTCTCCTGTGTGCTGTTTCTCAGACACCAAGTTCTTTCGAAGCAAGGTCATGGTAGCACCAGTATCCCGTAGACCACTGACCTCCTTCCCATTCACTTTAACCAGTTGCCGGTTATTCCGGTGGGCAGCTTGCACAAGGTCTGCCTCATGTAGGATGCCCCAGCATTCTTGCGCCTCTACGTAGCGGGCCGCAGGCTGAGGATTACGTGGGATTCCGCTAGCGGGTCTTCTCCAGGACTGTGCTTGGTTCGCTGCGTTTAGGGGACACTCTGGTCTTTTGTGCCCTAGTTGCTTACATCCAAAGCACCGAATAGGTTGTGAGTAGCCCCGCGAATTGAACCAGGCTCTCTGAGGGTAGTTCGTGGCCCGAGACCGTGTGGTATAGCGGTGTGCTGGGGGTTGGTAACTGGCAGGTGCTGGGGTGACTGGGGGTCTGTACTCCACTCTGGCAGGGGGCTTAGTGGTAGCAGTGTCCAGTTTGCGGGCATCCGTATACTCATCTGCCAAGCGAGCCGCTTCATGCAGGGTGGAGGGTTTACGGTCCCGAACCCACTCTCGAACTCCTGCGGGTAACTTGTCGAAGCAATGTTCCAACAGGAATAGCTGCAGCACCTCTTCCCCAGATACGGCTTGGCACCCCGCTATCCAGTGAGCTGCTGTGCGGTGCACCTTACATGCCCACTCAAGGTAGGAATCACCAGCCAATTTAACAGTGTCTCTGAACCGCCTCCGGTATGCCTCCGGTGTAACCGCATACCTGGAGAGCAGAGCCTCTTTTACAGTATTATAATCCCCGACTTCCTCATCTGGAATGGCCCGAAAAGCCTCACTGGCCCGGCCGGATAATTTTCCGGATAATATCGTGACCCAGTCCTCTGCGGGTACCTTGTGTAGTGCACATTGCCTCTCAAAATCTGCAAGGTACCCATCAATCTCTCCTTCTGTTTCCAGGAAGTTTTTAAAAGCTGCAAAATTTACTTTTCCCTTTTCCACTGGGGTTGCTGTGACTTGGGCTGCTGCAGCGCCGCTTTGGCGAAGTAGGTTGGCCTCCACAGCTGCTATGACCCGGTCGATAATTTCGGCAGATGGGTTGGGGCCATAATGTGCCAGTCTTATTTTAACCGCCCGATCAAAGCTTGCTTCTTCGGGGGTTCTGTCTGATATGCTGGGCCCATTGGTTCCTTCTGTCCCTGGTACTCTTTCCATCTTAGTCAGTATTGTAATAATCCCCCTCTTCCTGAGGTTACTGGCTTGTGTAGTTGCTCTTCTGGGCGATAAGGATTCTCCCGTCGCTTGCCACCAATGTTACGGTACCAGCTGTGTACCAAGGGTTAACCCCAGATGAACAATGTCCTGCATAGACAATCAGCAATTCACAACCCAGCCAGTTTCAGGTTTAAAACAGAATGACATTTATTAAAAGGCAGCACACAGATTTATACAGGTTTTTGACCCCCCCTCAGATGGGGGTTGAAAGAATGTTGTACATTAGATAAAAGGGAGAAGCGCCCTTGACATGATACAATAGAATTATATTACTTAAATACTTTACTTAGGCAGATAACAACTTAAACACATTTGGCTTGTCTTATCACCTAGCCTCTGTTCTCTGAGGGTGATTAAACAATGGCCTGTTTATTACTTAAATGTAATTATAGCACACAATAGCTGAGGCCAGAAAACCTGTCTTTATAAATTAGATTCTTAAAGCTAAACACAGTTAACTCTTTCAGTCCTGACAGAAGGGTCTGTCACAAATATAATGGACATTACGTGAGGACAAACAACAGAACTACCCATCACCAACCTTTATATACATAATCTAAAAACATTGTCAGTTAAATTATTCATCCATACTACCCAGAGGGCGAATTTATAGGTACCAGCATATACTCATCATATGTGAGTGAACAATCACAAGTTCAAACATGTACCTACCCAGGTAACTTTTTAAGAGACAAAAGCATCAGGGACCAACCAGACAACAACAAATTCAATAAATGAATTCTGAAAATTCTGAAAATTCATAAGGCCCAAATTGCAAACAGTTAACTCCCAACACTTTGCAAAAGACATATCCAAAATATAGCTACCCGGAGTGCCTTACTCAAAGTTAAATGATGATCAGAAACAATGTGACAATTAAATCAAACTCACATAGGGATAAAACATAATACAGTCCAACCAAGTATAATGTATACAAGCAATCTGCTAACACTCACGGCTGCCTCGTCAATGTAACTAGTTTACTACAGTGCACCGGCCATGTTGCTTGCTCCACTAATGTTCTCAGCAAAGGCAGTATTGAAATTAATGGTGCACTAATAATATCTTGTTATTTTTCACATGCACGTGGAGAGAAAAATGCTAACTTTAAACAGTGATAACTTTTAATAGAAAAATTCTTGACAATAAATGTGTATTGCAAATATGTTTAAACTCAATGTTGTATTTCAACTATGTGCATTTATATTTTGACTGTAATATCCCTTTAAATGTAAAATAAATATTATAATTTTATAAGTCATAAAAATTGTTCAAATTTTATTAAATGTGTCGTATAGTTTCAATGTATATTGTATAATTTACTAATAATACAATTTAAAAATGTATTTTTTTTATTTCTCTTTTTTTATCCATAATAGGAGATGGAGGGTACTCATGTATAGAATGGCTGTTGACTCCCTATAACAATCCCCAATAGAGAAACCAAGTAAGTTTCAATGAAGCACATCAGACTACCAGGGGGATAATACAGAGGACATTCGGTCTTTTGAAAATGCGATTTCGCTGTCTCGATCGTTCTGGCGGGGCAATGCAGTATGCACCAGAGAGAGTTGCTAAAATTATATTGGTTTGCTGCATACTACATAATATTGCAAGAGAGGTTGCTATTTAGAGGAAGAAATCCCTATATCTACTGATGATTGGACAGAAGAATTATGAAGAGAACAACCTAATAGGCGTGGTATGTCAACAAGGGACATGGGCCTCTAGTTATGAAGCTCCGTATTTTTCTGCATTCGCCAGCCCAATACGCCCGCCTAAGCTCGCCTAACATCGCCGCAGCGGACCTGAATACATTTGCCAAAGTTATCAAGAAAGCTGTCAAGAAGCCGCGCACCAAGTACGGAGCGATGAGCAGCGGACTGTTGTTAACTGACAGTCATCGATCTCACTGCTCATCTGCTTCTTCGCAGCTTTCTTGCTAGCCTGTCACTAAGCACCCACACTATACTATACAGTTTTTCCCCCTAAACCGCCGCTCCCAGAGCCCCCCGCACCTAAATAAACTTGTTACCCCCTAAACCGTCGCACCCGGACCCCGCCGCAACTATAATAAATATATTAACCCCTAAACCACCACACCCGGATCCCACCGCCACTATAATAATTATATGAACCCCTAAACTGCCGCTCCCGGACCCCGCCGCCACCTACATTACATTTATTAACCCCTATCCTGCCCCCCCTACACCGCCGCCACCTACAGTACATTGATTAACCCCTAATCTACCCCCCCTACACAGCCGCCACTATATTAAATGAATTAACCCCTAAACCTAAGTCTAACCCTAACCCTAACACCCCCCTAACTTAAATATTATTTAAATTAATCTAAATAAATATTCCTATCATTAAATAAATGAATCCTATTTAAAACTAAATACTTGCCTATAAAATAAACCCTAAGATAGCTACAATATAATTAATAATTACATTGTAGCTATTTTAGGGTTTATTTTTATTTTACAGGCAACTTTGTATTTATTTTAACTAGGTACAATAGCTATTAAATAGTTATTAACTATTTAATAGCTACCTAGTTAAAATAATTACAAAATTACCTGTAAAATAAATCCTAACCTAAGTTACAAATACACCTAACACTACACTATCAATAAATTAATTAAATTAATTAACTACAATGATCTAAAATAATATACAATTAAATAAACTTAACTATATTACAAAAAACAAACACTAAATTACAAAAAAAAAATATTACAAGAAGTTTAATCTAATTACACCTAATCTAAGCCCCCTAATAAAATAAAAAAAGCCCCCCAAAATAATAAAATTCCCTACCCTAAAGTAAATTACAAAAGTAACCAGCTCTTTTACCAGCCCTTAAAAGGGCTTTTTGCGGGGCATTGCCCCAAAGTAATCAGCTCTTTTACCTGTAAAGAAAAAGCAATACAATACCCCCCCAACATTACAACCCACCACCCACACACCCCTACTCTAAAACCCACCCGATCCCCCCTTAAATAAACCTAACACTACCCCATTGAAGATCACCCTACCTTGAGCCGTCTTCACCCAACCGGGCCGAACTCTTCATCCGGTGCGGGCACAAGTGGTCCTCCAGCTGGGCAGAAGTCTTCATCCGATCAGCGCAGAAGAGGTCCTCAATCCGGCAGAAATCTTCATCCAAGCGGCATCTTCTATCTTCATCCTTCTGGCGATGAGCGGCTCCATCTTGAAGACCTCCGGCGTGGAACATCCATCTCTGCCGACGACTACCAGACGAATGACTGATCCTTTAAATGACGTCATCCAAGATAACGTCCCTCGAATTCCGATTGGCTGATAGGATTCTACGGTAGGAAAAATCTGATTGGCTGATTACATCAGCCAATCAGATTGAAGTTCAATCCGATTGGCTGATTGGATCAGCCAATAGAATGCGATGTAAATTCTATTGGCTGATCAAATCAGCCAATCGGATTGAACTTCAATCCGATTGGCTGATTACATCAGCCAATTGGATTTTTCCTACCTTAATTCCGATTGGCTGATAGAATCCTATCAGCCAATCGGAATTCGAGGGATGCCATTTTGGATGACATCATTTAAAGGATATTGATAGTGTAGTGTTAGGTGTATTTGTAACTTAGGTTAGGATTTAATTTACAGGTAATTTTGTAATTATTTTAACTAGGTAGCTATTAAATAGTTATTAACTATTTAATAGCTATTGTACCTAGTTAAAATAAATACAAAGCTGCCTGTAAAATAAAAATGAACCCTAAAATAGCTACAATGTAATTATGAATTATATTGTAGCTATCTTAGCGTTTGTTTTATAGGTAAGTATTTAGTTTTAAATAGGATTAATTTATTTAATGATAGGAATATTTATTTAGATTAATTTAAATAATATTTAAGTTAGGGGGGTGTTAGGGTTAGGGTTAGACTTAGGTTTAGTGATTAATTCGTTTAATATAGTGGCGGCGGTGTAGGGGGGGTAGATTAGGGGTTAATCAATGTACTGTAGGTGGCGGCGGTATAGGGGGGGCAGGATAGGGGTTAATAAATGTAATGTAGGTGGCGGAGGGCTCCGGGTGCGGCAGTTTAGGGGTTAAACAATTAATTTATTTGCGGCGGGGTCTGGGATTGGCAGGATAGGGGTTAATAACTTTATGTAGGTGGCGGCGGTATAGGGGGCGGCAGATTAGGGTTTAATGGTTATAATGTGGGTGGCAGCGGGGTCCGGGGGCGGCGGTTTAGGGGTTCATATAATTATTATAGTGGCGGCGGGGTCCGGGAGTGGTGGTTTAGGGGTTAATAAGTATAAAGTAGGCGGCGGCGGTGTAGGGGGGACAGATTAGGGGTGTTTAGACTTGGGGTACATGTTAGGGTGTTAGGTGCAGACACTTCCCATAGAAATCGATGGGATATCGGGCAGCAGCGAACGTAAGCTCTCGCGCTGTCAGACTCCCATTGATTGCTATGGGATCCACCGCCTCCAGGGCGGCGGATTGAAAACCAGGTACGCTGGCCCAGAATAGTGGTGAGCGTCTTTGATAACTAGCAAAAGTAGTCAGATTGTGCCGAACTTGCGTTCGGAACATCTGGAGTGACGTAACCATCGGCGGATCGTATGTTACGTCACTAAATTCTACTTTGCCGTATTGATTTATGTCCTTACCACTACACTATTTTTACTAACAAAAATTGGTATAACCATTTTCTAATTTTCCAACTATATATATATTTTACAACACATTTTTAACACTATTTTTCTCTAAATAAAAATATACTCTGCTAATCAAGATTGAGCCTCTATAACTTTATCACTGCATATCGCATTCACATAAATATTTCACCAGTCATACATTAACTTAGTTAACTAAACTTTAAAATCCAATTATAGCTCCCCTCTTCTGTACCTTCCCAACTACAGCGAATCAGCCTCGCCACAAATACGCTGCGGAATTCCAGCGTATTTGCGGTTGACGGCTTGATAACTAGAGGCCATGGTGTCTGAACATTATTTCGATGAGAATATTTTATGTCATAATTTTTTTTTAATAAAAAATCCTATTGTTTAATAGTTCAAAATTCGTCCAATTTTTTTTGTTATAATCTAATAAATTATAATACATTGAAGACAAAAATAATCATGTTTCTCATCAGCAGACATAATCATTGGCAAGTCACTGTATACAACACCAACCAAATAATTTGTAACTGATATTTATACATGTATCCAAAAGGCATATTATTACACATCTAACCATGTAATACATTTTTTATTCAGACAAAAATTGTTTAAAAACCCCCAAAACATTTTAATGATAAAGGGAAGACAAAACAATTGTCTTTGTAAACATCCTTAAATTTCCAAAATAGAGACTGAAAGACATAAATGGAAAAAATTATGAATCTATATAGTAACATAATTCAAAGTGTATATTAATGTATATAGTCCAAAATATCTAAATAGATAGATTGTTAAAATAAAGTATTAAAGAGAGACAGAGAGAGAGAGAGATAAATCAAGAAAATGTATTATAACAAAATAAAGTCTACAATTAAATGAAAAGATGACTCACTTATTCTGCTATGAAGAAAAAACTTGTAAGCGAGTCAGCCAGTGTAAAAGTTAAAATATAACTTTTATTGGAAAATAATAAAAATAAACATCTAAGTGTCCTGAGGCTAGTGCAACACCAGTCTTACATGTTTCAGCATTACGCCTTCCTCATAGACTGTGCTGCACTAACCTTAACAGCCTAATTAAATACACATGAGGAACACTGATGTCATATACACAGAAATAATTAACCCTTTAACAATTGAAGATTTACTTCCCTTAGGCAATGTTTTAGTATCACAGAGTTGAAATCGCTGTTTAACAAACGATAAAAGAGAACATAGACACAAAAAAACAATGATATATTTATAACAGAAGCAGTTTACCTATACAGGGAGTGCAGAATTATTAGGCAAATGAGTATTTTGACCACATCATCCTCTTTATGCATGTTGTCTTACTCCAAGCTGTATAGGCTCGAAAGCCTACTACCAATTAAGCATATTAGGTGATATGCATCTCTGTAATGAGAAGGGGTGTGGTCTAATGACATCAACACCCTATATCAGGTGTGCATAATTATTAGGCAACTTCCTTTCCTTTGGCAAAATGGGTCAAAAGAAGGACTTGACAGGCTCAGAAAAGTAAAAAATAGTGAGATATCTTGCAGAGGGATGCAGCACTCTTAAAATTGCAAAGCTTCTGAAGCGTGATCATCGAACAATCAAGCGTTTCATTCAAAATAGTCAACAGGGTCGCAAGAAGCGTGAGGAAAAACCAAGGCACAAAATAACTGCCCATGAACTGAGAAAAGTCAAGCGTGCAGCTGCCAAGATGCCACTTGCCACCAGTTTGGCCATATTTCAGAGCTGCAACATCACTGGAGTGCCCAAAAGCACAAGGTGTGCAATACTCAGAGACATGGCCAAGGTAAGAAAGGCTGAAAGACAACCACCACTGAACAAGACACACAAGCTGAAACGTCAAGACTGGGCCAAGAAATATCTCAAGACTGATTTTTCTAAGGTTTTATGGACTGATGAAATGAGAGTGAGTCTTGATGGGCCAGATGGATGGGCCCGTGGCTGGATTGGTAAAGGGCAGAGAGCTCCAGTCCGACTCAGACGCCAGCAAGGTGGAGGTGGAGTACTGGTTTGGGCTGGTATCATCAAAGATGAGCTTGTGGGGCCTTTTCGGGTTGAGGATGGAGTCAAGTTCAACTCCCAGTCCTACTGCCAGTTTCTGGAAGACACCTTCTTCAAGCAGTGATACAGGAAGAAGTCTGCATCCTTCAAGAAAAACATGATTTTCATGCAGGACAATGCTCCATCACATGCGTCCAAGTACTCCACAGCGTGGCTGGCAAGAAAGGGTATAAAAGAAGAAAATCTAATGACATGGCCTCCTTGTTCACCTGATCTGAACCCCATTGAGAACCTGTGGTCCATCATCAAATGTGAGATTTACAAGGAGGGAAAACCGTACACCTCTCTGAACAGTGTCTGGGAGGCTGTGGTTGCTGCTGCACGCAATGTTGATGGTGAACAGATCAAAACACTGACAGAATCCATGGATGACAGGCTTTTGAGTGTCCTTGCAAAGAAAGGTGGCTATATTGGTCACTGATTTGTTTTTGTTTTGTTTTTGAATGTCAGAAATGTATATTTGTGAATGTTGAGATGTTATATTGGTTTCACTGGTAAAAATAAATAATTGAAATGGGTATATATTTGTTTTTTGTTAAGTTGCCTAATAATTATGCACAGTAATAGTCACCTGCACACACAGATATCCCCCTAAAATAGCTATAACTAAAAACAAACTAAAAACTACTTCCAAAACTATTCAGCCTTGATATTAATTAGTTTTTTGGGTTCATTGAGAACATGGTTGTTGTTCAATAATAAAATTAATCCTCAAAAATACAACTTGCCTAATAATTCTGCACTCCCTGTATATCTTAGGGATCAAAACATATATCAATTGAAGATTTACTTCCCTTAGGCAATGTTTTAGTATCACAGAGTTGAAATCGCTGTTTAACAAACGATAAAAAAGAACATAGACACCAAAAAACAATGATATATTTATAACAGAAGCAGTTTACCTATATATCTTAGGGCTCAAAACATATATCAATTAAAGATGTACTTCCCTTAGGCAATGTTTTAGTATCACAGAGTTGAAATCGCTGTTTAACAAACGATAAAAGAGAACATAGACACAAAAAAAAGATATATTTATAGCAGAGGCAGTTTGCCTATATATCTTAGGGCTCAAAACATATATCAGAGTAAAAAGAGAGAAAAACATAGGAAACTCTTATATGTATTCCTAATTAAGTTATATTTTGCTTTCTACCTATATAAGGCAATTATTGCTTTATCAATATTAACAGTCTAGGTCATATTAGGAACATTGCTCTGAAAAGAATATATATCTTACTAGCAGCTGTGCATATACTATTCAGAAATTATAAGCTTATATGAATATAAATATGAGAGAACGCTGTTATTCTATTCCAAAATATATCATCTTTTCATAATCCCTATTCTGAAATGACAGACTACAAAAGTAGGTTGAAAATATAACAAATTAAAGGATACTATAATGATGTTATATGTTATGAACCTCTATGAAAGAAGAGATACATATGACATAGCATGGTTAAAAATAATAATGATGCACAGTTAAAAATAATCAATTACTGTACATCTCTATTCCCAAAAATTAATGAGGTCAGTCTGATTGTTAAGACCTCCTGGGGCTCTCGTCTTTAATTTAAATATCCAAAAAGCTTCTCTTTTTTGAAGCAACTTATCTCTGTTGCCACCTCTCCTGGGAACATGTACATGCTCTATAATCTGCCACTTTAAGCCTTCAGGACATTCATGGTGTACATATTTAAAGGGACAAGCCACCTGTGATTTAGGGTTATCTGTCTTGATTTCATATAGATGCTCTTTTATCCTGTCTCTGGCCTCTCTAGAAGTGAGGCCAACATATTGTAAATTACACTGATGACATGTTATTAAATAAATCACATAAGAAGTGTGACAATTTGTACAGTTATTCATGTCAAAAACTTTCTGCGTTACTTTAGATTGAAATTGCTTCCCTGTTAAGGAATATTCACATGCTTTACAGTTCCATTTGCCACATTTGTAGTGGCCCTTGCAACTTAGCCAACTACTGCCTTTCTTATCTTTTTTTATCTTAATCTCACTGGGAGATAGAACATTACCCAGCGTCTTATTTCTTTTAGAGACACATCTACTGCCATTTTTTATAAAAGGGAAAAGAACTTCATCTCCTTTTAAAATAGAAAGGTTTCTTTTAAAAATATCAGCAATTTGTTCAAACTGGTTACTGTAACTCGTGACAAAAATCGGTAATTGTTTCTCAGACTGAGCCTTATTCTTTTCTTGTAACATAAATTTCCTGTCAATTTTACCTACATCTCTCTCTGCCTTATCAATTAGATAGCTAGGATAACCCCTTTGTAAGAACCTTTCCTTCAGAGCTTTAACTTCTCTGCTATAAATCTCTTCTGCAGAACAATTTCTCTTATATCTCATGAATTCTCCTTTCAGAATTCCTTACTTAGTATGCCTGGGATGCATACTCTTCGAATGCAAAAGACTATTGCCTGCTATTTCTTTTCTGTGTAGCCTGGTGACAACATTATGTGTCTCACTATCACCTTTCAATGTGAGATCCAGATAGTCTATCTCAGACCCATTCTTAGTATACGTAAATTTTAACTCTTTGTCATTTTCATTTAATTTAATCAGAAAATCGTCACAATCATTTTCAGGCCCCTCCCAAATAAATAGCAGGTCATCTATATATCTCACATATGTTTTAATATTCCCTCTGTGGGAGCAGCTTTCCCCCCATATGTACTTTAACTCCCACCAGCCCATGTAGATATTTGCAAAGGCTGGTGCAAACGTTGCACCCATGGCCGTGCCTCTTCTCTGGAGGAAGAACTGCTCCCCAAACGAAAAATAATTGTTAGACAATAGAAATGTTAACACCCTAAGTATATAACTTTTGTGTTCAGAGTTATAACAAGTAAATGTATCAAGAAAAAACCTTACTGCTTCTACTCCTAGGTGTTGAGGAATGCTAGAATATAGACTCACTACGTCTACCGTTATCCACAAATAATTGGGTATCCACTCCATTCCATCCAAAATACCTAGGAGTTTTTTAGTATCTCTTAAATAAGACGGCAGAATCTTTACTAAGGGTTGCAATATTCTTTCAATCCACTCTCCCAAAGGCTCAAGCAATGATCCTATGCCTGATACAATAGGCCTCCCTTGTATGTCAGAAAGGGATTTATGAGTCTTTGGGAGGTGGTGAAAGATAGGGACTTTAGGATTGGCTACAAAAAGATATTTATATGTATCTTCGTCTATAATTCCAATTTCCTTTCCTTCATCTAAGATAAGGCTTAAGGTCCTCTTATAGGAGGTAGTTGGATCAAAACCTAATTTTTGGTAGACGTCATTATCTTCTAGCTGCCTATAAGTCTCTTTTTTATGTAGTCACTTTTATTAAGGACCACAATATTCCCACCCTTATCACTCCGCCTTATAACAATGTTTTCATTTTCGGCTAACGCTGCTATTGCTTCTTTTTCTAGCTTACTGAGATTATTTTTATATCTGTAACTAGAAAGGGAGCTTTGTAGTTCTTGCAATTCTAATTCAACTCTCTTATGAAAGGATTCAAGGAAAGGACCCCTAATCCTAGTTGGATAGAAAATACTTTTAGGTTTAAATTTGATATCAACTGCTTCTAGCCCAGATGCTTCAGTCTCAAGGCTTAAAAGGGTAAGATAATCTGCTGCTTCCTCAAATGGAATATCTCTCTCAGCAACCATTCCTTTTTCCTCCCCTTGTACTGAAGCATCAGGGCTAGTCCTAAAATATTTTTTCAAAGTCAAATTTCTTACAAATTTGTTCAGATCAACTATAGTTTAGAACAAATTAAAGTTATTGGAGAGAACAAAACCTAAGCCATATTTGAGAACTTGAATATCAATATCCTTTAACTCCACATTGGATACATTAAGTACTGTTATATCTTGTATTTGTTTTTCAGCTGTGTGTTTGTTCTCAGGGAGTATCGATTTTTTCCTTCGTACCCCCCCCTCTTATATGGCCTCCTCCTCTTGGGTTTTGTCTGCCCCTCTGAAAAACCTGATTGTGTCCTATTCTATTATCCTCTCTCTGTGTACCTGTATTAGAAAGAGACAGTTGAGAGCTAGCTCCCTGTTCTTGAATTAGAAATTCACTTGTATTTCTCTCTGGTAATGTGAGTGCAGATTTATAATGATTACCATCTACAGAATTATTAGGTGTATTCTCAATATGAATGGATTCTGAACTCTCACTGCTTCTTGCCTTTGGAGCATGCCAGCATCTGAGTCATAATCAGTATCAGAGAAAGTCACTCTCCTCCTATTTCGTCTTCCTTTAGATCTAGATCTAGAGTTAGTACGTTGCCTCCAGATGTAAACTGTGTTTGTACTGTAATCCAAGTTATCTCGTTCAAATTTTCCTTTCTTAATAATATCAGTCTCTTTTTTAATAGATGTAATGGTTTTACTCAGTATATTATCCAAAGTGATATATTTAGCATGCTCTGTAAATGTGTTCAGTTCTTGTTGTAGCTCCATAATCTCCTCTGTTAATGCCTTATGCTGTCTCTCCTTTTAACTTATAATCAATCTCATCAGCCTTAAGGAGCAGTCAGACAATATATCATTCCATTCTGTAATGAAATCTGTTTCTTGCACTTGAAATGAGGGAAACTTTTTTATCCTGAGCCCTCTAGGGACCATTTTTAGTGCAATATATTTCTCCAATAACTTAATGTCCCACCATAAGCGATATTCTTTTATAAGCATAGTTTCCATTTGTTGGAACACATCGCTAATGTTATGTGTGGTGGCTATATTGAGAAACAAATCCTCTATATTTGGTCTCTGTGCCTCAGTGTCTGTAACTGCTCTGAGCGAGAAATAGTTTTTAGTCTCCATAGTGTATATTGTATTTAAGAATAAGGAGAGGCAATAACCATGAGAGTAAATGCCAAGGGTTAAAAAGTCAAAGTAATGATACAATCAGGAGAGCGGGTATAACACAGCTATAAGCAAAAATAGAAACAAATGTGCTGAAAATTCCAATCACAGTGCTATGTATGGCAGAGTCTTACGCTAAAAAGGGAAAAGTCCAGGTAACAGATATCCACAACAAAGCAATATCCCTTTAAAAAGCGCACTGACACTCCATATATCTAATCCAAAAAATGCCACAGAGTCAGCTCACAACTATTCATAGACCTGCCGGTATAAAAGACTTACTAGTCACTCCTCGGCATCCAGGTCACAACTTGATAGCCGCTGGTCTCCTGCTTGATAGGGTACGTAGGCACTTCTGAGCTCCAAACTGCTGCACACTATTCAGTCAGTGTCTCACACTGAAATTTGCTCCGCCCGCTCTCCTACTAGTATCAAAGAAAACACTGTGCTGCAAACCGCAGGGGAGATTCCCAATCCACTTGTCAGGTATGAAGAAAAAACTTGTAAGCGAGTCAGCCAGTGTAAAAGTTAAAATATAACTTTTATTGGAAAATAATAAAAATAAACATGTTGATATATTACTTTATGTCAGTATATCCTCTATGTAAAACTATATATTTCCCCTGTCTGTTCTCCTACACTGGACACTGTCTGCCTCTGTCACCTAAGCCCCCCTCATGGTTTTTACGACACTCCCTCCTCTCCCTGCACTCAGACCTCTGTAACACTTTCTGTTCTTTTTAGTCATGCTGTGTTTTAAGATATAAGATTCATGCGATCAGACGACTTGAACCAGGTTCTTAGATACAAGCTAATCCCTGAGTTAAAAAGTATATAAATATAAGTTTAATGGCTATGCAAAACTGGGGAATGGGTAATAAAGGTATTATACACATTTTTAAAAAGTAAAAATTGCTTTGTCGACTGTACCTTTAAGATTTTTTTTTTTTATTCTTAGAATTAATTAATATTTATTTGAGGAACCAAAGTGTGACTATCTTTGTACCCATAACTCTGAATAAAGATTACGCAAAGATGTGGCAAAAAATCCTGATAAAAATTATTTTTAAGGTTGAACAATTTAAAAAAAAAAGTTTTTGATTTTGTAACTTGTACAGTAAACTAAACAATTATAATACATATATACACAGATGTAAGACTTTAAAAACATAACTATATTGTAAAAAGAATACTTTTATTTACCTTTTAGACAATTAATAACAATTGACTTATATTCAGTGATTTAGCATTCTCAACGTAATTATCAAACATCTATACTTTATTACTAGTCGGATTAATAGTTTTTTAATAGCAATTATTTTATCTACACATTTTTATAGACAATACTTAACCGAAAATATAAATGTGTATATATATATATATATATATATATATATATATATATTATAATCATCCCCAATTTTTTTTTTATTTGCTAAATATCGTGATCACTGAACTATTGATTGACATAAAGATTAATGACATCATCGTCAAACATGTCGCATCCCAAACCTTTTAGTGCTGGAGAATTGGTAATATTAGTTTATGGCATGGATAAATATTTTCCAAAACATATTGGGGGTGTAAGGGCAATGAAACAGGAATTCTGTTACAAAATAATATACAAGATTCTTAGAAGAATGCATAGGATATCGAAAATTAAAAGAACTAGACATCAATGTCTCTGTAAATATAGTGACTTGAAGAGAAGGGAACCGAAGTACTACAAGTTAATTAGAAAATTAATAAGGACATGTAAGTATAATCTATCTATATATATATATATAGAAAACGAAATAAGAAAGGCACTCTCCGTATTCTTTAGTAAAATAACTTTACTTTGGTGAACGTTTTCGGGGTCACCCCCTTCCTCAGACCTTACAAAACAAACAATACAGTGAACTATTTAAGTGTTTACCTGGTGACGATCCTGCCAGAGTCTGTGGCGTCCTCCTAGCGCAACTGCGCATGCGCAAGAGTAAGTACAGAGGCCCTGGAGGTTCAAAAAAGTCACCAAGGCAAAAATGTGAAACCACACAAAAAATAAAAACAACAATGTTAACATGAAAATTAAAATTAAAAGTACACAGAGCACAAGATCGTAGAAATGGTGGCTGATAGACAAATACTCTGTAAATATGGTATGAGAATAAAATGTGTAGGCATAAAGGTATTAGTAAATATGTCCGGTAACTAAAGATATAATATATAGCGGTATAAGTGCGGTACAGAAGGTGTATCCAGATTACACATGACACTCTGTATAAGGATAAAAATACTCATATTATGCAACTAAAGGGTTAAACATCAACGCAACAAGTATGACAACTGTTGCTAGGCAACCATATACAATGCCAGTAGTATCTGACAGATCAACCGCGACAAAACTCAGCGTACATAGCGGTCCTGATATTAAAGCTAGCCACTCAGTGACCATACCAAATGATAGATGGAGACCATACTAGAGAAATCATTCTGTCCGCCGCCTACTAGAGAGCTAGATTATGACACATACACAATGGGACACTGAATAGTACATAGCAATCCAATTCTTAATAATCATTTCACATACTGGTTAGTTTGGACACCACAACACTGGCCATACAGCGTTAGCTGCAGTCACATCACTGGCCATATAACCTAACCAGCCGTCATATCAATGCTCAAAAGAACTCAAAGAACTCAAATCTTCAATCATCATGTATATACCCTATGGTGTAAAACATCATATCACAAACAAAATGTTTAAATACTCCAAATAGGAGGACCACACACAATATATCTCACACAATAGCATATTATTACACCATATGCTATATTGTGCCAATTAACTGAAATAGGTATTAGTCATCAAACCAACTTGTACTTCTATCGCCAAACAAAACACCATTAGCACATTCAGTGGTCATGTAATCTTAATCATGTATGATGATATTATCACTAAACAAGTGGAACAAAACATATAAACTTGAACCAGATGAGGAACCCAAAAACACCTATACATGTAACTATACCAAATAATATTAAATCAATCAATCATTTAGATATATTTAGGAATAAAACATACCAATATCGAGTATTGCAGGCTTCACAAAAAGCACTGCATGTCAAAATGGACATTAAGCCCCTTAGGGACCAAAGTGTCAAGTGTGAAAATCCAGCGACTTTCCCTCTGTAAGAGCACCCTACCTCTGTCACCACCCCTCACTAGGGATGGGACATGGTCAATGATAATGAAATGTAAATCTGTGTTCTTGTGTCTCACCTGCAAGAAGTGTCTGGCTACCGGTTGGTCGGATTTACCATTCTCCAATGCTGCCCTAATGGCCGACCTATGGTTGGCCATTCTAGTGCGGGCATCATCCTGTGCCTTACCGACATAGAACTTGCCACACGGGCAGTGGATCATGTATATGATGTAATTTGTAGTGCATGTGACTCTGTGTCTAATTGTAAATTTTCTGTTGGTCCACGGATGTGTGAAAATTTTACTCTGGGTCATCCAACTACATGTGGTGCATCCACTGCATCGAAAGCACCCATTTTTGGTGGTGTCTAACCATGTTTTAGACTTATAACTTAGTCTGTTATCGGGTTGCATCAGATGATCCCTTAAGGAGGCCGCCCTCCTATAACCAACAATCGGTAAGTCCATAGACTCGCAAGGCAGTTTTTTGTCAGTTGAAATGATGTCCCAATGTTCTCGTAGTATGTTCGGTAAAGAGATCTTCTCAGGAGTAAAGGTGGTCGTCAGTATCAATCGTTCCCTAGATGGTGCCTCAGGTAATGTTTTCTTTAGAGCCTCATTCTGTGAAGTGATATGAGCTTCAACGAAAGCCACATCCAGGTGTTCTCTATTATAGCCCCGCTGCTCAAATTTCATCCTCATCTCATCAAGTTGTATTGTTTTATTCTCTTGGTCACTATTGTTTCGTGTAACCCTCTTGAATTGAGACTTGGGCAGAGCCTTTTTCAAAAAAGGTGGATGACAGCTTGTACCTTGGAGGATCGAATTCCTATCCGTGGGTTTTTGGTATAGCGTGGTCTTCAGTCCATCACCAGATCTGTATATCCTTAAGTCTAGGAAATCAACTGTTTGTTTGTTGTGAGTGATCTTGAACTTTAGGTTGATGTTGGACTGGTTCAGTTCGTGGAACCAAGTCATTAGATCTTGTTGCTCCCCTCGCCAGATCAAGAAAAGATCATCTATGTATCTACGGAAACATAATACCCGTGGATCCTTAAATAGCATCGTGCCCAAGGTCTCAAACTCCGCCATATACAGATTGGCATAGGATGGGGCCACATTGGACCCCATCACTGTGCCCGAAATCTGTAGATAGAATTTTGCCTCGAACTTGAAATAATTCATCTTGAGGCAATACTCCAATAGTTGTAGTACCACAATGACAGGTGGACCAACATAGGGAGATTTAAGGAGAGTAGATTTGATCGCCGCCATACCGTCCTCATGCGGGATGACTGTATAAAGGCTGGTTACATCCAGGGTAACCAGCACATCATCTGCAGTTAATCCTCCAATACCTTGTAGTAGTTTCACCATCTCTATGGAGTCCAGAAGGAAAGAATCCATCTGTCTGACTAATGGTTGTAGGATATCGTCGACGTATACAGCCAATGTTTGTAGTATCGATCCCCTTGCCGATACAATTGGACGTCCTGGAGGTCGCACCGGATCTTTGTGGACCTTGGGTAAGGTATATATGATGGGAATTATAGGAAAGTCAACCATCAAAAATTCATATGCAGCCTTAGATATAATATTTGTTGAATATAATATATCCAGGTATTTATCAATGTTTTTTTTAGTGCTGGAGAATTGGTAATATTAGTTTATGGCATGGATAAATATTTTCCAAAACATATTGGGGGTGTAAGGGCAATGAAACAGGAATTCTGTGACAAAATAATATACAAGATTCTTAGAAGAATGCATAGGATATCGAAAATTAAAAGAACTAGACATCAATTTCTCTGTAAATATAGTGACTTGAAGAGAAGGGAACCGAAGTACTACAAGTTAATTAGAAAATTAATAAGGACATGTAAGTATAATCTATCTATCTATCTATCTATCTATCTATCTATATATATATATATATATAAATATATTTATTTTTAATAGACGCAATAATTTATTGTAATATAAACTGCGTCATCATTGACGATTAAAGTACAAAAATATTTATTTTTATTGCGATTCTTATTTTTGTATTGAAAATTAAATTTTAAATTGATACACAGCTTTTGAACACAAAACATATCATGTACTTAAGGGACATCACTCAATCACATTGATTAAGATAGAGCATGCAAAAACTCCTATTATCAATTTTTCAATCTTCTCTTATTATCGTTATTTGAATATCATTAATACAAATCTTATCAGCCAGCCCATTTTAGGTTCAGCACCATGGATAGTGTTTGCTTATTGGAGACTGACATTTAACCGGCAATAAGCAATCATAACACTGCTTCTCAACCAAAAATGGGCCAGCTCCTATGCATCACATTCCTGCTTGTTAAATTAAGATAGCAAGAGAACTATGTAAAATTGATTATAAAAGTAAACTTGAAAGTTGAATAAAATGGCATGCTCTATCTGAATCTTTAAATAAAAAAATTGTGTTTAGTGTACCATTAATGTAAAGTTGATTTACATTATAGAAATAATTGATTTTTATATAACACTAAACATTAATTTAAACATCATTAGTATATAATAATCTAAGCATGCAGAACAATGTAAGTAGATGAAAATTGTATTTTTTAAAAACAAAAAAGCATGCAGAACAATGTTAGTATATTAAAATGTTAGTATTTAAAAAAAGAAGCATGCAGAAATATGTTAGTAGATTACAATTTTAGTTTTTATAAAAAGAAACATACATAACTATGAAATTAGATTATTTTTTTTAAAAATTGTAAAAAATTTTTTTTTAATTGTTTTTGATTTTAATGTTTCATTTTTTACATGTTTCTAGATATGCTAAGTAAGCAACTAAAGGGTAAACAGCCACCACACTACCTTAGATCAATGTTGGCAGAACCCCCCCCCCCCCGAAGTGAACATAGAATTATCTCCCAATCCATTGAAGGGATTACAACAAATGAGTGTAAAAACACAGACAGGTAACTGTTATATAAACTGTAATGTTTGAGCTGTCAATTATATATATACTAGTCCTAAAGCCTGTGTACATGGGCCATTTTTTGTAGTACAGCGGTCCCACCCCTTGCTCTTTCTCTCCCCCTCTCTTTTGTTATCTCTCTCTCCCCCTCTCTCTCCCCCCTCTCTTATGCACTTTCTTTCCCCCTCTCTTTTGTGCTCTCACCCCCTCTCTTTTGCTCTCTTTCTCCCCCCTCTCTTTTTCTCTCTCTCTCTCCCCCACTCTCTTGCTCTCTCTCTTCCCCCTTTCTTTTAAGCTCTCTCTCCCCCCTCTCTTTTTCTCTCTCTCCCCCCCTCTTTTGCTCACTCTCTCCTCCCTCTCTTTTGCTCTTTTTCTCTCTCCCCCTCTCTTCCCCCTTTCTTTTAAGCTCTCTCCCCCTCGTTTTTGCTCTCTCTCTCCCCTCTCTTTTGTGCGCTCTCCCCCTCTCTTTTGCTCTCTCTCTTCCCCCTCTCTTTTACTCTCTCTCTCCCCCTCTCTTTTGCTCTCTCTCTCCCCCTCTCTTTTGCTCTCTCTCTTCCTCCTTTCTTTTAAGCTCTCCCTCCTTCCCCCCTCTCTTTTGCTCTCTCTCTCCCCTCTCTTTTGCTCTCTCTCTCTCCAAATAGTAAGAAGTGAATACAGCACCAACAAGAGGCCAAGGGATAAATATACTCACAGAGAGATAAAAGAAGATTATTTGATGAACCATGTTAAAAAACATCAGTTAAAAAATGTAAAAAACACATATAGATAAAATTAGGAATATCTTTTATCAGGAATATCTTGCAGGAGCGGCTAAAGCTGATAATTACAATAAAAACAGAGATAATCACAGGTGATCAGTGTGAGTGGTACACCAGATTAAGAGTGTAAACTAGCGAAACAGAATAAGCCTAAGTACAACTATAACAAGTGCATCAAGCAAGAAATTAATAAACAATAGTATAAACAATAATGTTCAAAAAATAGTGTGTCAAAAAAATAGAAAAATGCACTGCAGTGCAAAAAGAGGGTCAAATAGTAAGTGAGTGCAAATGGATATAACAAATTCTAGCTACTAATCCAGTGAGGTAAAGATATAATTAAATACAATACACAATATGCAATAACATAAAAAATATATTCCAAAAAAGTGTTCCAAAAAGTTGATCAACAAATGTTAGTGAAGAAGAAAAATAAGTCCATCAAAACCAAAAAAAAAAATTAAAAAAAAAAAAAAATGGGTGATGAGAAACAAGGTGAAAGTGAGGAAATTGGTTCCTTCAATATTAGTTACTTTAACAGATCCAAATTCCTGAGTGTGGTAGCTGAAGTAGCTGATTGGATCCTAGCACCTGTCAGCTGCTCCTATGGTATCCTAAAAAGTGTCCCTGAAAAAAAGAAATTCACAACATAGTGTATCCAATATGAGAATGAAGTAAAGATTAAAATAATGCTTACCAATATGTCAACGCGTTTCTGCCCTCAAAAAAGGGCCTTTCTCAAGACTAAAATATTGGTAATGGCAGCTAGCCTTATATACAGTTTAGAAGTAGCCTATATGTTAGTTTAATTGATTAATTGTATTGTTTGGGCACCAAATCCCTCCACTTCCTGTGTAACATCTAAAAGATTCCCCCATAAAGTGTAACATCACTTCCTATGTAACATCTAAAAAATGTCCCCATATGGCAAACCGGAAGTCCCTCCACTTCCTGTGTAACATCTAAAAGATTCCCCCATAAAGTGTAACATCACTTCCTATGTAACATCAAAAAAAAAAATAAAAAAAAAATATATAAAAATAAAAAAATCCCCCATATGGCAAACCGGAAGTATATAAATCTAACCGGATTAATTTTATACATATCTAAATATATAAGTAATTCAAAAGGCATGTATATGGCCTTAGATTTATCCAGTTGTTTCTTTCTCAATTACCGGTATGTTTATTTTGGCTTACCGGTTTCGAGCCCAATATCAGAGCTACCCGGAAGTGACGTAACCGTTGACGTCACTTCCGGTCCGGCGATATTACATAAACAAGCCGCTAGCAACATTAGCATGCTGTACAATGCTAATATATACGGCTGTCAGTTACGCCTCCCATCTAGTATATTAAATCCTTAGAGAGCCCTGGGGATGAAAGTGTCAGAACAATGCCCACCAATGTGTCGCTCAAGGGGATAAGTGTCAAGGCACTATTGGCCCCCAAACGTTATAACAATACATAAAGGCTATATAATCACAAACAGTGAGATTTACAAAAAACTAACACCTATTTTATGTCAGTGGGACAAAGGAAACAATAAAAACAATAAAGGCAAGTATTTTTGGAAATGAAAGAACGGTTTTGCTATCTATTTCTCTTAAGTCCAAAGGGAGTCAGATAATATTTTCTTTCTATAGCCATATTTTATGTATCCATCATTACACTAGTAGATGGATTGAGTGATCTCAATTATTATAATATGTGTTAACATATTGTCAAAGTATATTTAAGATACACTAGTAGTGGATTAAGTGACCTTAAATATTATAATATGTGTTAACATATTGTTAAAATATTTTGAGATATGTTTGACATTTCATAAAGAGAAGAGAACATTAGTATCCAGACACAAAAAACATCTGACACACCTCGGTTAACTCAAAAAGCCATGATATTTATTCCTTATAGAAACAAATCTGTATACACATACATACTGTGGTCTATTTATCCACTTTAGTGGGGCCCCACATGTACTATGACATTTGCATGCTAGCTTTGTTTCTATAAGGAATAAATATAATGGCTTTTTGAGTTAACCGAGGTGTGTCAGATGTTTTTTGTGTCCCGATACTAATGTTTCAGCCTTTAATCTGCATATCAGATCAATTAGGAGTATTTTGTGCTGAGTGCTGTATTCCCCTTCTTTACACATAGTATTCTCATACAGCTCTGCTATGTATTAATATTTTTCTTCTATAAAAATATACTGAATCTATATAATTTATTTTGGGGTCTGCACCAGGCCTATGTTCAGCTAAACACTGGCTAGGTATAAAATTCTGTTAGTTTTTTCAACTTTATAAACACTATTTACTAGGTGTTTTTGAATAGTATAGTTTCTCTCCCTATTGCTATTTTTAGTTCTAACTATATATATATATATATATATATATATATATATATATATATATATACTGTATATGTTTAAAAAGAAAAAGAAAATTTTCTTCCACGTTAAGAACATAGGAATTTCAAGTATTTCTATTTAAAAAAACAAATATAAAAACCTATTAAAATTAATTAAAAATTATATTCCATATTTTAAGGTATCTGACTGGGAAGGGCTCGAAAGTGTCTTTATATGTCATTTGCTCCAAAAATTGACCATAGATAGATAAAAGATAAAAAATATACAAAGTCCCAGTGGAAACAATTTGGACTTAGTTGTCCATCTATCTGATATACATAATCAGTTATACGTATATAAAGCTATAGATAAAACCAGGACATGGTATCTCATATTTAGCGAGAAGTAGGAGGGATATGTACCTGATTATGGTCGCATAAATATATTAGATTACAACGCCATCATAGTAATGGAATATGGAAACTAGTGATAGCTGGACAAGTCCAGTGTATAAATTTCTGTGTCAGAGAAAAAGAAACATACAAGTGTATGCTCATGAATGTAATTAAGGGTATATATATAAAAGGGTATATAAATAGGAAAGAGTCTACATTTGCTGTTTAATAGTTGAGAACTAGAAAAATAGAGGAAAGAACCATCTTCTTATGTTAATAGGATAACTGTATAGATGTCCACACAAATTGCTTAGAAGGTTGAATATGCAAAATCTACTTTTAAATCATTCTAACCCACAATTATATAGTATTGTGGCGCTTAGATTTTAGTGGTGATCAGAAGATCAAACAGAGGTGGTAAACAAATATGTGGTAGGGTGAAGAGCATATACATGCCTTTTGAATGACTTATATATTTAGATATGTATAAAATTAATCCGGTTAGATTTATATACTTCCGGTTTGCCATATGGGGGATTTTTTTATTTTTATATTTATTTTTTTATATATATATATATATATTTTTTTATTATTTTTTTTTTGATGTTACATAAGAAGTGATGTAACACTTTATGGGGGAATCTTTTAGATGTTACACAGGAAGTGGAGGGACTTCCGGTTTGCCATATGGGGACATTTTTTAGATGTTACATAGGAAGTGATGTTACACTTTGTGGGGGAATCTTTTAGATGTTACACAGGAAGTGGAGGGATTTGGCGCCCAAACAATACAATTAATCAATTAAACTAACATATAGGCTACTTCTAAACTGTATATAAGGCTAGCTGCCATTACTAATATTTTAGTCTTGAGAAAGGCAGTTTTTTGAGGGCAGAAACGTGTTGACATATTGGTAAGGATTATTTTAATCTTTATTTCATTCTCATATTGGATACACTACGTTGTGAATTTCTTTTTTTCAGGGACACTTTTTAGGATACCATAGGAGCAGCTGACAGGTGCTAGGATCCAATCAGCTACTTCAGCTACCACACTCAGGAATTTGGATCTGTTAAGTAACTAATATTGAAGGAACCAATTTCCTCACTTTCACCTTGTTTCTCATCACCCATTTTTTTTTTTCATTTTTTTTTTTTTTTGGTTTTGATGGACTTATTTTTGTTCTTCACTAACATTTGTTGATCAACTTTTTGGAACACTTTTTTGGAATATATTTTTTATGTTATTGCATATTGTGTATTTTATTTAATTATATCTTTACCTCACTGGATTAGTAGCTAGCATTTGTTATATCCATTTGCACTCACTTACTATTTGACCCTCTTTTTGCACTGCAGTGCATTTTTCTATTTTTTTGACACACTATTTTTTGAACATTATTGTTTATACTATTGTTTATTAATTTCTTGCTTGATGCACTTGTTATAGTTGTGCTTAGGCTTATTCTGTTTCACTAGTTTACACTCTTAATCTGGTGTACCACTCACACTGATTACCTGTGATTATCTCTGTTTTTATTGTAATTATCAGCTTTAGCCGCTCCTGCAAGATATTCCTGTTTTTGTAATTTTATCTATATGTGTTTTTTACATTTTTTAACTGATGCTTTTTAACATGGTTCATTAAATAATCTTCTTTTATCTCTCTGTGAGTATATTTATCCCTTGGCCTCTTGTTGGCGCTGTATTCACTTCTTACTATTTGTGCATATTTTTTGGAGGTTGGTTAGGATCTCTGTTTGGATACAGCTTGGGGATTACCTTAGCGCTTGTACACTACCCCCTTTTTCACTATTGACTTGCTCTCTCTCTCTCCCCCCTCTCTTGCTCTCTCTCTTCCCCCTTTTGTTTAAGCTCTCTCTCCCCCTCTTTTTTGCTCTCTCTCTTCCCCCTCTTTTGCTCTCTCTCTCCCTCTTTGGTGCTCTCTCAGGCCATGCCCACTCCCGCCTGACCATGCCCACTCGACCTGTACCCATCCGGCCATGGCCCATCATGGCACTCCTGTTGACCATGCCCCCTCGTCATGGCCGCTCCGCCCGGCCATGCCCTGACCATGCCCACCCAACCTATTCCCATCCGGTCATGCCCCATCATGATGCTCCCACCGGCCTCGCCCCCTCATCATGGCCGCTCCGTCCAACCACGCCCCCCGCAATGCCCCCCACAACGGCCGCTTCCGCACACTCTCTCTGCTCTGCTGTCAGATCCTAAAGGCCAGGTATGTTTGTCCTTGTGCAGTCTCTACTGCGCATTACTGCATCAGACAAACATACTTGGCCTTTTATTATATAGGATTTTTTAATATATATATTTTTCAGGATCTATTTTGTATTACTGTACCATAGATATTACCATGGAAGACCAAGTATATTTGGCTAAAATAGATGATCTTCCCACTACAAGTGTCCAATTAGATGAAGAGATGAGTTCAGAAATTAGTCAGAAAACAATTGAACTTTCAGGAAAAATAATGGAATATAAAGGTAGGTTTTATACTCATTTGTTATCAAAAATATATTTTGATTTTTTTTTTAAAGTTTTATCCAATCATTGTATTTTTCTAGGAATTAGGTCAGATGAAGCATTTATATAAAAGTGTTGAAGCCAATATATTGATTAATATAGAGAATACACCAACAGAAGGTATTATGTTTATATTGATTCTTATCTTCAATAATGATAAATAATAAAGTAATGATAAATACTCAATTTATATTAATATATTTTTTTTCAATCTACAGGTGTATCGTCAATATCAACTACTGAAACTGAAGATAAAAGCACTCAGAGTTGTCTTGAAGATAATTTTAAAAATGAACTGGCTAAAATTAGGGCATCTTTGGGGATGTTATTGGAGCAAGTAGATTTCCTTGACAGAAGATATGTATTTTGATTTGATAATGTGATTTCAAAAATTAACAATCATTGTTCTCTTATTTTCACATTTACAAAAAAATAAGAAAATGGTGGACTCATTTTGTAATTCTTTGACCAACAAAAAGCTTTTAAAAAATGTTTGCTTACTTTTTTCTTGAATAAAAGAAGGTTATTGAAAAAAAATTGTATTTATTTTTCAACAAATTTTCAAAAAACAATTATTTTAAAAAACATACAAAAAAATAAATAACAAAAAATAAATAACATTATAAAACTATAATATATCTAAACATTAATATGGATGAAAAAAGATAAATGAGAACTTTAGAATTATTTTGAGAATAAAATCCAGCAAATTGTTTATTGCAGCCTTGGTCTATTTGAGTCTGTTGGACCCTCTCTGTCCCTTATAATCGATACAAGGTATTGAAGTGTCCTTTCAGATAGGCTTATTGATCTATTTATTTGCTTGTTTTTTTTCTTCATCCATCTGCCTCTGCCACTGAAACGTCTATCTTTGAAGATTTAATTTCTGCCTTTCAATTTTCCCTTTCTCCTTTTCAATTTCTATATTTTTTTTCAGAGGTGGCTGCCCAAAGGTCAATATTACTTGCAAGTAAATTTTGCATCTCCCTGTGGGTCTCTCTATATTGCCTGGCAAGTGACAACATTTCATTTAAAGGGACAGTCAAGTTAAAAAAAACTTTCAGGATTTAAATAGGGAATGTAATTTTAAACAACTTTCCATTTTACTTTTATCACCAATTCTGCTTTGTTCTCTTGGTATTCTTAGTTGAAAGCTAAACCTTGGAGGTTCATATGCAAATTTCTTAGACCTTGAAGACTGCCTCTAATCTGAATGCATTTTGACCACTAGAGGGCTTTAGTTTATGTGTTTCATATAGATAATATGGAGCTCATGCACGTGAAGTTACCCCGGAGAAAGCACTGATTGGCTAAAATGCAAGTCTGTCAAAAGAACTGAAATAAGGGGGCAGTTTGCAGAGGCATAGATACAAGGTAATCACAGAGGTAAAAAGTGTATATCTATAACATTGTTGGTTATGCAAAACTGGGGAATGGGTAATAAAGGAATTATCTTTCTTTTTAAACAACAAAAAGTATGGTGTTGACTGTCCCTTTAAACCCACATCATCCAATAGTCCACCATCAGGTTGATTAGCAATATTCCGACCTCCTGTTTCTGGTGGTGGTGGTGCCGGTTCTTCCACTTAGTCATCCTGATTCTCTGGGGGTATGGATTTCAAATTGTTGTGCTCTCCAAATTCGTCCAGTAAATCAGAAGTCTCACTGCCATCCTGACAGCCTGTATTCTATGGAGAATTTGGATTTTCCTCTCGTATTGATATGAGGTTGATGGTTATCTCCCTTGAAGAGTTTTCTTCTTCTATAGCAAAAGTTAAAAAATTAAAAAAAATAATTTCTGAAAATCATTTCAAGATGTTTAATAGATGAAAGTGAAAGAGAAATATTAATAGAGTCATCTAAAAAATTAGAAATATAAATAGAGTGAGTAAGAAAAAAAAAAGGATAATAGAGGAAAATATGAATCCAATTTTTTTTAATTAATACATACCATCAAATACCATCAAATAATGGTGAATGGCCGGTCAAGCTGTCAAACAACCGTCCCAAATCTGCTAAAAAAAATTAAAAATTATCAGACAATGTTGTTTTGACATAAAAATATTAGAATGCTCAAGTTATTTTTTGAAAATGAATGTTAAAAAATAAAAACATTTTGAATTTACTCTGAATTTTTTTCCCAATTCAGCGCAATGATGACATCATTATATGTCCTTTATATGTCATCCTATCTTTAAAGGATACATCATTTGAAAAAATGAATTAATGTCAATGCTATCATTGGTCTAAACTTAGAAGTTATAAATATCATGAAACCGTATTCATAGTAAACTAATTTTTTGGGTTTGACAGAAGCCAGACATAACAAATGCTTGCAAATGATATTTAAATCTTCAATGTCCAACAAAGTAATAATTTTTATTTTATGTTTTAGATAGAGCGTTTTTATATTTATATCATTTTATTGACTAAATAAAAAAAAAATACATGGAGTTTTGTAAATGGTGACAAACCAAATATTGGGTGTCTAATTCTATTAGATGCAATATTTTTCAAATACAGATAACAATATAATAAGGGATAATTTAACTTTTATAATAATTTTTAAATTTCAATTCAACTCAATGCTCTATTTGAACAATTATGTTTACTATTACTTCAATGTATGGTCTAAAAGTAAAGTACAATAAATATTATGTCAATTTTTTGTTTATTCTGCAAATAAGAATTATTTCAATATCAATGCATATGAATAATGCTACTGAAATAATATTTTATTTTTTACTAAATAATGGTTGACTTACCAGTTCCTCTTCCAACACCTGTATCTGGAGTGCTGGTCCTTATATCCGGGAGAGTATCCACAGAGGAAGAATTGTGTGTGACAGTTGATGTTGACCATATGAATTGACCATGAGCTGTACTTGTTGATGGTCTCGAAACAGCTGCTGATGATCATGAAGTAATGGTAGTGGGTGTTTCATCGGTACTCCTCCCGGGCTGTGGTTGCGGTGGAGGTGTACCTTTAAAAATAAAATTCAAAATACAATTGTTATTAATGTTATATTAACTGTTATATTAAATGGACAGTTAACGGGGGAATAAACACATTTTTTTTTATTAATTTCACAGATAGAGCATTTGATTATAAGAAACTGTCGAATTTACTACTATTATCAATTTTTCTTAATTCTTTTGCTATATTTATTTAAAAAGCAGGAAAATGAAGGATATTTGATGGACAGTTTCTGTTTGTGAACCTGGTTTATGCTTGCTTATTGGTGGGTAAAGGTCAGCCTCCAATAAGCAAGCGCTATCCATGGTGCTGAACCTAAAATGGTCTGGCTGCTTAGATTTACATTAATGATTTTCAAATAAAGATATCAAGAGGAAAAAAACAAAATGATAATAAGAGTAAAGTATACATTTAATTACAATTGCATGCTCTAAACAAATAATTAAAGACATTTCTTTGAGTTCAGTGTCCCTTTAATTAAAAAAAAATCACTTTTAAGTTTCAAATACATACATTATTTTGAAAACAATGGCCAACTTACTTTTATTAACAATTTTGATTTATTCTCTTTGTTGTAAGCTAAAAATTGGAATGGCACATAGGAAAATGTATAAGAACTTGAAGGCCGCCTCTTATTACATTACATGAATTTTTATTTGCTTTTCACAACAGGGGAGAGCTATGTCATGTGAGTCATATAAATAACATTGTGATCACGCCAGTGGCTTGTGGCAGACACTGCACTAATTGGCTTAAATGAGAGTTAATAGGTAAGAAATAAAAAGCCATGTGATCAGGGGGCTGTCATAATAGGTTTAGATCAAAGTTAATCTCAGTGGTAAAAAATATATTAATATAAAAGTTTTGGTTATCAAAACTGGGGAATGATTAATAGAGGAATTATCTATATATTTTAAAAAACAATACTTGTGGTGTTGGCTCTCCATTTCATATACTATTTAACGCTGTGATTACCTTGTATGTAAGCATATTATGAAAGCAACATTGTCACATGTCATTTTATTTATTATCTATTGAATTTCATTTCAGCCAATTAGTGCAATTTCGGAGAAAAGGCACGGCGTGATCACAATTTTATTTATAGGGCTCTCATTACATAGGTCTAGCCCCTATATTGCAAATCAAATACAAAAAAGGGTTAACATGCGTCCTTCAAGGTCTTTTAAATTATCATATGAGCCCTACTAGTGTAGCTTTCAAATACACTCTTGTATGCAGGAACAATACAGTAGATAATATAGTTAACATTAATTATTTTAAATATTGGCGTTATACTTTTATACAAGAGAAAATGATTGCACCAAGCTTATTATTGAATTAAAGAGAAATTAAATGTATATTTCATGTATATATATTTAAAGGGACAGTAAACACCATATTTTTTGTTGTTTAAAAAGGTATATAATCCCTTTATTACCCATTCCCCAATTTTGCATAACCAACACAGTTATAATAATATACTTTTTACCTCTGTGATTACCTTGTATCTATGCCTCTGCAAACTGCCCCCTTATTTCAGTTCCTTTGACAGACTTGCATTTTTAGCCAATCAGTGCTGACTCCTAGGAGCTTCACGTGCCTGAGCTCAATGTTATCTATATGAAACACATGAACTAACGCCCTCTAGTGGTGAAAAACTGTCAAAATGCTTTCAGATTTGAGGCAGTCTTCAAGGTCTAAGAAATTAGCATATGAACCTCCTAGATTTAGCTTTCAACTAAGAATACCAAGAGAACCAAGCAAAATTGGTAATAAAAGTAAATTGGAAAGTTGTTTAAAATTACATGCCCTATTTAAATCATGACATATTTTTTATGAGTTTTACAGTCCCTTTAATAAATCAATCACTATGAAAAATTAATGATATTGCTTAATTTATTATATGCATAAAAGTAAACAAGGCCGACTTCCGGTGGGCGGCAATCCAAGATGGCCACAAGCTTCTGAAGCTCCGTTCAGCTTGGAGTTAAAGTGGCTATAGATCTTGCCATCCTCTTCTCCCTTGACAATAAAAGTGTCCGGGAACTTACTGGGATCAAGGCATACCACCCCTTGGCCACCGAGAAGGGAAAAAGTAAGCCGTTTGGCCCATTGGTGGGAACATCACCGCCACGTTTTTTCATATCTACTCCTGACTTTAGCAAAAAAAGACAAGGATGGAGCTCCCTATCTATACAGACTGCTGCACTGACTCCCCTATTCTGGCTGAGCTGAAAGCTATATTCCTACCCAAGCTAGACCGCTTGCTGCTTTCCTGCCTGGATTTGTGCGCGGTAGTTAGAGTGCAGAAACAACCTTACCGGCAAAAGATGCCCTCTTGCAACTTCGTCTCTCAGACGACACAAGCTGTTCCCATACAGCATCCGACACCAGATGCTTACGGAGTGGCCTCAGAGCCTTCACAGGGGAGAGGGATGACAGTGGCAGCGAAACCCAAACCGAGCATCTGCAACTTGAAAATGCGGCCGAATACAGTACTGGAGGTGGGACCACAGACATCGTCTCTGCTGCACCCGGTGTTGTACCTAGAGTGTGGACTGAGCCGATATAGTAACTCTACTCATAGAGCCCCCGACATGCCTGCATGGTGTACTAGCAAATCTGACATGGACCGGCCTTTTACTAGGCGCATGGCTCACCTGCACAGAACACAACATGGCGGTAGTCACCCCTCGCAAAAAAGCTGCTCTATTCTGAACTATGGCTACCTAATTTTAACTCGTGTTGGAATCGGATAATCTAATAACTCAACCTTGCTCATTTGTTGTTGAGCGGCAGCTTTTCTGTGTTCCTGGTTGATTGCAGTTGAGGGACGTGGATTCAGAACTATTTACAACAAACTGATCATGCCCTCCACAATTATTTGCTTGTTATTGTGTTCTCTGGTTGTTCTTAGTGTGTGTTTTTGTTTTTGACCCACTTTCCAGATTTCCACTGCCCGACTGGAGATTACGCAGGCTGTCAAATACTCTCATTCAACACCGGCTCACTGCTGGACACTACTGAGTATTTATGACGCTCTCATAAGTCTATTGTTTGTAACGTTTGCTATGGCAGTTTAGTGTAATCTCCCCACACCTAACTTGTACATATCTTCATAAAAATCTGCACGAGTACTTCTATATTCTCTCACTAACGTAAGCCTCCCTCTCACACTTTGTCAAATATCCCAACCACCGTTTGGAATTTGCTGTATAGCTGCCACATGAATGCCCCTTAATGCTCACATTGACCCTGGTATTTAGTGCACTACAGATCTCAGAAATAGAATCACATTTTATCACTCTCACATATGCGTGCTGGAAGTTTGTATTATTTTCTATATTCTAACTCTTTGTAAAATGAGTGGATTGTTGTTCTCTGAGGGCCTCTAGTGGCTACTTTGGTATTGCAGCACACTTCCTTTAGCTCTGAGTTACGATCATCTAATAGCAATTTATTGTAAGATTCTGCTCAACCTGACACCTGTATAGAAACAGGTATGTTTTAACATTCTCTATGTATCTGCTTGATTTTTCTTTTTCTACTCTGATTTGATTGTTTATTGTTTTATCCTTTTATGCTTGCATTGTTTCTTCCACATTCTATATTGGTTTCAAGGGGGATGGTGTAAGACAGATAATAACTTAATCAAAAGCAATTAGGCATAGTTTCTCAGCCGTGTCATCATAACCCAGATCAGCTACCTAAATTTGGGACATCCCATCTCCTTACATATAAAACTGCACTTCTGAACTGCTGCACAATCATAATGCTGTTTGCTGAGACTTGTAATATGTTATAACTCTCATAATATGTTAAAAATTTTGGTCACGCTGCCTTCTTATAAGGGACACATCTCCACTGTAACTCCACAGTTTGGCTGATCAGTGTTTATATGCTACACTGCCTGATACTTGTTCTATAACCTGCGATATGCACTCTTGGGATTAGATCTCATTGTGAGAACTAAATCGCTTCTGCAAACTAATGTCTCAACGTACATACAAGCTCCTGCTTTGAACTATAGCCAGACATAATTAACCATTCTAAATAGCCTCTGTAAATGCATATCCCACTCATATATATCAAGAAGCTATGGAGTAAATGCATACATGTAATAATACGGCAGCCACATTTTTCACAGTCAATGTCTATTAGATGATATCTGCCGGGCTATATAACTTATTAGTCAATTTTCTTTGTTTAAGGAGGTTTAGTTTAGTCTTGTTAGTTTATTAAACTGAAATACAGTGTACATATTATCTTACTCATGAAAATTGTGGGCCCTCTCCCCCCCCCCCCCACTTGATATATTCGCTGCATTTGACAGTTGCACTCGTGGGCTTAACCACAATACTATATGTATCGACCTTCTCATTTTGAGATGTAATATCTTTTTGCCCCTTTGTAATTTTTGTCTCTGTTTAAGGAGGTTTAGTTTAGTCTTGTTAGTTTATTATATGTTTAGTTAGATTGTGTTAGTTTATAAAAAACAAAACCCCAGCATTATGGTACAAATGAGCACTTCTGTTAGAAAGTTCTCTAGTCCATACAAGTCCTTTACAAACCTAAATATAATCGTGAACGTTACATTCTAATGCATTCAATGGATTATGTTGTTAAACCATGCTGTATCATCAATTCTATGCTACTCTATCGCACCCTGCGCTGTGTCTTGGATCTGTAATTTATCATTGTACCATGTGTTGGTTATAAATAAAATTTAAAAAAAAAAAAGTAAACAAGGCCTGTGTGCGACGTAACATACGTAGGCCGCAAATTACATTTTTTTGAAGAAAAATAATGTAATTTAACATTAACAACAATAATATTGGATAAATACATTGTTCAATTTTTTGATCAAATTGGCGTAAATTTTTTATTTATACATTTACCTCTCAAATCGCTGTCACAGTCGTCAGTTATGCCGGTAATGATCTCAGGCCCTAGACGATGAACAAGCTTCTATTTGTAGTCATTTAAGTCCACCACATATGCTCTTCCACCTCCAGTAGCACGTGCTGAATTTTTTTCTTTGGCCAATTTTGCGTTTGCGAAATGTTTGATGTCATTATAACGTTTCTTGGTCTGTTCAACATCTTTTTTTTCAGGACCCTGGGCACTAACTGCATCGCTTATCCGTTGCCAGATTATCTTTCTTCTTGAAAAATTGGTCTGTTTGACACGACATCCGAATAAATAATCATAAGAGTCAATAATCATATCAATCAAAACTACATTTTGTTGATGAGAAAAAGTGTGGATTCTTGGATTTTGAAGTCTGGGAATCTGATCCAGATGAAGCCATATCGAATTTGTATATTGAACTTTACAAAAAGAACGCAGAGAATGAACTAATCAGAAAATGTTTAACAATAATAAAGGTTTTAAGAAATTTAGCACTTTTATAGTTGCTAAATTCTATTCCCGCGACTACTATGATGTTTGTGATACCTTGCAGGTCACGTGTTAATAATTGGCCATTCAATTCTCCAGACATTTAAATACATTAGATTAGTTGCGGCGAGTGAGGCGACAAATTTATCAATAATCCGCCACTGCTCACAGCGGGCTAGACGTGTCTATTTCAGAGTGTTTTTTAGTACATAGTGACAGCGAAAACCATTTTGATTGAGGCGAGTAACAGCGAGTTTATCCGTGTCTACAATGTTGGATTATTTGACTGCTTAGTACATGGTGTCCTATGAGTGTAGCGCTAAGTGTAGCTCTCGAACGGTACGGGTATTTTGTGGCTCTTTGGGTGCGTTGGAAATAGTGTGCTTATTACGAGCTCTGTTTAAATGTTATGCTAGACAAAAAAGTTGTACAAAACACATCAAATATACATTTAACAGTACAGTTAACTGTCTTTTAAGAATTTGGTGGCTGGAGTCTGCATGATTAAAAAAAAAAAACGGACGGTTGGTAACTCAGCGCTGTGGCGTTTATCAGCAATTTACAAATAAATGCTAATAAAAAGAAAAATAATTTGGATGCTAACAGGAAGTGAATGTTTTTGAATGTCTGATTGCTCACTGGTCCATAAGCTCATCTCCAGTTGATTTACTGGTTGGTGGACAGTGACACATCACTCACATTACTGGTTTGTGGACAGTGACACATCACTCACATTACTGGTTGGTGGACAGTGACACATCACTCACATTACTGGTTGGTGGACAGTGACACATCACTCACATTACTGGCTGGTGGACAGTGACACATCACTCACATTACTGGTTGGTGGACAGTGACACATCACTCACATTACTGGTTGGTGGGCAGTGACACATCACTCACATTACTGGTTGGTGGACAGTGACACATCACTCACATTACTGGTTGATGGACAGAGATACATCACTCACATTACTGGTTGGTGGACAGTGACACATCACTCACATTACTGGTTGGTGGACAGTGACACATCACTCACATTACTGGTTGGTGGACAGTGACACATCACTCACATTACTGGTTGGTGGACAGTGACACATCACTCACATTACTGGTTGGTGGACAGTGACACATCACTCACATTACTGGTTGGTGGACAGTGACACATCACTCACATTTCTGGTTGGTGGACAGTGACACATCACTCACATTTCTGGTTGGTGGACAGTGACACATCACTCACATTACTGGTTGGTGGACAGTGACACATCACTCACATTTCTGGTTGGTGGACAGTGACACATCACTCACATTACTGGTTTGTGGACAGTGACACATCACTCACATTACTGGTTTGTGGACAGTGACACATCACTCACATTACTGGTTTGTGGACAGTGACACATCACTCACATTACTGGTTGGTGGACAGTGACACATCACTCACATTACTGGTTGGTGGACAGTGATACATCACTCACATTACTGGTTGGTGGACAGTGACACATCACTCACATTACTGGTTGGTGGACAGTGACACATCACTCACATTTCTGGTTGGTGGACAGTGACACATCACTCACATTACTGGTTGGTGGACAGTGACACATCACTCACATATCCGGAGCCCATGCCATTTTTTTGCATCACTAACCCAAGGAGTTAAAGTTAAGTCCCTCTGGCTAGTGCAAGCATTGCAGGTTCCAAGTAAAATGCAAACAAACTTCAGGGATGAACTCCAGGATGTTGGTATGGTCGTTGTTATGTGTTCTTTACGCTGCTGTACACGCCTCCTGTAATCCAAACTGTGACGCTGTTAACACAAAGCCAGGGGCGGGAATAAAGCAACCCATCACCTCTTTCAAAAACAAACAAAGTTCAGCAACAGCCGCATTTTGCCCAAATGAGAAGGCAATCTAGGTAGAGAAAAACAAAAAAGCATAGTTTATTTTGCCAAAAACTTTACCACAGTACACACTGGAATGGCAAACAGCAAACATGGTCATTTGGCATTTCAGTGTGTACTGTGGTAAAGTTTTGGCAACATAAACTATGCTTTTTTGTTTTTCTCTACCTGGATTGCTGTCTCATTTGGGCTGAGTGCGGCTGTGGCTGAATCTGTGATCTCTGCTCTGGAGCTGCAATGTGCTGACAGCCTTTGCTGTAATTTAACACATAGATATGGCCAGTAATGCAAAATGACATTCTGTAATTAGAGAATGCCCCTTTAATTAAAAAAATATAACATAATAATTGTAAGATAACACTTTTTAAAAAGAACACATCAGATATAAGGAAAGTTGCTATTTACCAACTTTTCTTAGCAAAAATAAGGGATAAAACTTTATTTTCAAACAGTTTTATCCTTGAAAATGAACCTGCATGCATTATGCCTCATATTAAGGATTGTGTTTATACTTTATTTAGCACTTTTGTTTGAGGCACTGTTGTAAAGTCTTTGTTTTTTTTCTATATCTTGTAACTATAGTGATATCATATGGCTGTGAAGTCACTTACTTTAATTGTAATGCAGCTGGTTTCCATAGAAATCCCTGTTGTAAATGCACTGAGTAAACCTCTCTCATAAAACCAAGTCTAGACCAGTATACACAGAAGTTCCCCTAAAAAAGATATTCTCTTCTTGCATACAGAAAAGGAAAGACGAAGGTCTGTATTCATATAATACATAAAACATTTAATAGCTTTGGGGAGAAATATATTCTATTTAGCAGCAGAGGCATTTGGTAAACAAAAATTAAAGTCTAAAATTGACCATAGTATTAAAGAAACATGTTCACAATCTGAAAGGAGAGATGGTTCTTCAACCTGAAACACCAAATTTGCATTCATGATTCAGATAGAGGATGCAATTTTAAAAACATTTTCCAGTTTACTTCTAGTATCAAATTTGTTTCATTCTCTTGGTATCCTTTCTAGAAGGAAAAGTGATAAAATACAGAGAGCTACAGTAGCTGAACACATAATGTGAGCCAGTGTCAAGAATCATATTTTTGCAACCGCCAATCAGCAGCTAGCTTCCAGTAGTGCATTGCTTCTTTTGAGTCTACCTACTGTAGGTATGGTTTTCAACAAAGGATATCCAGAGAACAAAACAAATTTGATAATAGAAGTAAATTAGAAGTTGTGTAAAATTGCATACTCTGAATAATTCAAGTTTAATTTTGACTTTATTGTCCCTTTAGCATAGAATCCCATCAATCTCTGATTTTGTGCAGATAAAGTGTTACTTACCTAGCAAACAAGCCAACATCCTGCTACACATAAGCTAAAAGGATAGAAATGAAATGCATCTGAACTATATTTATTGTAATAAAAAACTTTTTTGCAATGTCAGTCTCATTATATTAATAGGGCTGTTTTTCGTAGGTCTATCATAATATACAATTTTTATCATGTTTAGGGCCTTTATTATGTAAATGTTAAGGGTCCCTAGATTAAAGGAATAAGTTAATAAAAAAAATATTTTTCAGACAAATCATTGCATAGTGTCAGTTATGGAGTAAATCAATTAGATCTCTTGCAAATTATACTGAATAACATTAAATAGTAATTTCTGATGAACTATATACCCAGAATTTTTTTCTTGTGATTATAACACCCATAAACTGACTAGACATAATTTTTTATATCTCGACCCTTATTACTCAATGACTGCTGCCTCATTATAGCGCTGCGGAATCTGTTGGCGCAAATAACCAATAATAATAATAATATTAATTACATGGTCACGTTGGCCAATGCACACAGACAGCCATGATTTCTGTAAAATGATTGTATAGCTACATTTTGCTGTTGTCCTCTGTTCCATCCGCTAGCTCAGCCTGTGCTGTAAGAAAAGAGATTAGCGACAGATGGTTTCACAACAGTGAACTTTTTATTAAATAATGTTTGTAGTAAACTAAGATTTCTTTTTTTAATAAACAATTTACAAAGTTAGAATAAAAAAAAAAGATGTCTAGCTTGCACAATGTACCAGATAAATGACGGGGAGACATTTTTCATATTCCTGTTCTCAAGTGGATCAATCAGTGCTTATTCATTTTGAATAATCCATCTGTTTCAGAAGTGGATATCCATAAAATAGGACTTGATAAGTGGCGCTGGGCACTTGTAGTAAATGTAGGATGTACTGCAAAAACCCATCTTTATAGCTGCAACAACAACAAAAAAGACAGGGATTTTGCTATTCTCAGGATTATAGCTTCTAGGCTGTTTGCGGACGTAAGAAAGAATAATATTTATCCCCTATTGAGTGCTGAAATTAGATTTTGAAGCTCTCTATACAACATTGATCAAATCTTAAGCAGGAGGTCTATAATATTATTTTGCCAAGCTTTGATTTAAAATAAAAATACAAAATCTAACCACTAATTCACAAATGTAATTCACTTTTAGGTTTAACTTGAATTAAAGCTATACTTAGTTCCATCTGAATTAGAAATAATCTAGGTAAGTGAAGAATGTTAATTAAGTCAACAATTTGGCCTCTAGCCTTGTGGTAAGAAAATGATTTTATATTTTATAAAGTCTCTTAACTGTAGCTAAACACTTGCACATCTCTACTGATGCTTCATTTGCATGAAATTGTTATTTCTTGCAGTTTAACCCCTTAAGGACCAGCGACGTACCCTGTATGTCACTGGCCTTTTTTTGGGACTTGATTGTTTTGTAGCGCGGTCTTGCCACCAGCGTTGAGACTGCTCTACTCCACAAAGCCTGCTGGAGGGAGAGCATTAATAGCGTGTTCTTGCTAGACTTGTGCTGTTATGTCCTGAAAAGACCCTTAACGACCAGTGACATACAGGGTACATTGTGGTCATTAAGGGGTTAAAAACACTGGAGTTATCAGCATTTGTATATCTTGCATTTCAGGACTGACAATGTTTTGCAGAGTGATTAATCCCTACATTGCTTTAGGGACCAGAAACTCAATTAAGTATTTATGCTAACATTTGGACCAGTTTATTCTTAATAATTGCCATTGAGACTAAGGACCTGCTTCTCCAAAGCTCTGTGGTCTGACTATCTTTTTATATCCCTAAACACATTTATATAGGCAAAGTTTAGCTTGAGAGCTGGTTTTCCTCCTGAGTGGAGTTATGGATACAAGTAAATAAGAGACACAGACATTGTAATATAATGCTCAAAAAAATACAAAACGTTTTTATGTGGTTTCTCTTTGTGCTGGTGACCTTTTGATAATTGGACTCTAAGGATCTACATTCTTAAAGGGTTGAATCTATGACCAAAAATATTGTGTATTGTTTCATTAGATTATTAAAGCGACATAAAAGTACATTAGTGTATGTATGCACAGTATATATCAACAATTAAGTACCACATTGCAAAAATTGTATTTCAGAGCAGTCCAGGGATACACCCTTGAAAAGCCTGGTGGAATTTGTGTGTCTGGTCTCCTTTTCCTTAGACAATCAGAGGTTGCTCTTCGGAGAAATCTTAGAATTTGCTGACCTCAAAATAGTGCGTTTTGTTCTCAAACTAAATATAACATACACCAGATTGTGGATTATACAGGCTGCAGCTATTTAATAGATTGATTGAATAATTTAACAATAGCTAAAGGGCATGTAAAATAATTAAACCTTTTGTAAACCCCCAAACAGTGCTTGCCCAACCCCTTAAATGGTATCTTAACCAAAACTTGGCAAGCAACCCAAATATTGCTATGACACAATCAACAAAGCACCGAGAGGGAGTTAGAATCTCCAGACAATTGTCATAATTTCTTTACATCATCCTTTTATACCCTGTTAACCCACCTCATGCCCTCCTTTTCTTATGCATCTTTGTGGGGCCAATAAACCTCTTCTTCAATTATTTTCATACAGTTTTTTTTATATACAAATGGATTACCTGCAGTATGCATCCTAGCTCCCCAGTGTACTGTAGAGATAAATTACAGTAATAGAAGTAAAAATAATTAATAAGGGTAAATTGTGATGCTTTTTTACCATGGTTATTTAAATGGACATGACACACAAATGTTAAAACACTTTAAAGTGATGCATCATATCTGTAAAAAGATGACTAGAAAATATTACAGTAGCATCTCTATGTAAAAAGATTTAAATTTCCTCAGCAAACACATCACATTTTAAAGGAACTTTAAATGGAGACATAAGTCAAAATTAAACTTTTTCATGATTCAGATGGGGCATGAAATTTTAAACAACTTTATAATTTATTTTCCATTAACAAAATGTGCATAGTGTTTTATATTTATACTTTTTGAGTCACCAGCTCCTACTGAGCATGTGCAGGAATTCACAAAATATACGTATATGCATATGTGATTGACTCATGACTGTCACATGATACAGGAGGAGTGGAAATAGACATAAATTTTAAATTTGTCAGAAAAATATCTAGAAGCTCAGTGTTATTGCAAGTCCCAGGACTAGCAATCAGCCTGCTAGTCCTGAGACTTGCAATGGAGCGTGCATCTGGATCATGTTATTTCCCTCCTCTACTATTAAGATATCATAATTCTGTAAGACATCAGGGAAGATGTATAATATGGTATATTGTGGTACTGATGTATGACGTAATGCTTTTTTTCAGAATGTATCCCACTTAGACCTTTAGTTAAAAACTATACTACTTAGAACTCTAGTTAAAAATCCTATTACAGTGACTCAATACATCATGGGTTCCATTTATTAAGCAGCGGATGCTTCTTTGGGGCCCCGTCGTTTCAGGTCCGCCTGAAACGGAAGTTAAGAAGCAGTGGTCATAACTTTGGCAGACTGAAATCATCCTGATCCTATCCGATTGGAATGATTGACGGCCCCTGCTAGCTTCCGATTGGCCGCTGATGAGCAGGGTGCGGCATTGCACAAGCATTTCACTAGAAATTCTTGTGCAATGATTTACGCTGTCAGCATTTAGTGAGGTCGAGCGGGCATGATTCGCTACAGCGAATCATGTCTGCTCACCTTTTAATAAATCTAGACCATCACGTGTTAAGAGTTAAAGATAGTAAACATTCCTATGTAATAAAAGATATACAGAGAAAAAATTAACTTCATAATAAGGAAAAAACTTAATATTGTTATAGTATAGGATGTGTTATAATAAATGTACCACTTCAAAATCGGCATTGAGCCCCTAAGGGTAAATTCAATTCAGATGAAATATTCACTTGAATTCTACTAGGAGGAGTGTTTTTTTCAGATTTCCTCCTCTCCAGTTTTTAAACACCTTACGTAAACCCATGTATTTGAAACTAATGTCATCACTATTGTGTTGTTCCTTAAAGTGTTTGTATAGTGGAAGATCTTCCTTTTTCCATTTAATTTGGAGAAGATGTTCTCTAATCCTGTCTTTGAGTTTCCTCAAAGTCTGTCCTGCATATTATAGTCCACATCCACATTCTATTAAATAAATTACCCCCCTATCGTCACATCTTATTAGGTCATTAACTTTAAATACCTCCCCAGTGACTTTACATTTTAAGCCTGGTTTTTTTTTACCATGTTTGCATGGTTTATTCATTTATAGAAAAACATGCAATCTTAAAATGATTTTGGCCCCTAGTCTACCAACACACCAGACCACCTCCAATACTAAAGATGTTAGAGGGAACATATTGAAAGGTTTTTTCCTTGCTATAAATGTAAAGCATGCAAACATGGTAAAAAAAGCAAACACCTTTAAATCCTTTTAACACAGTATTTATTTATACCCAATTAGGTATAAAAAATAATAACATAAATATAAAAAGTCAAAATCAAGGCAGTGTTCTAGACTGTGCAGGCTGCTTCCTCTCTCGAAATAGGAAAAGGTTAATTATAAGATCTAAAAACAGATAAAAATGGGTGAAGTATGTTACTGTAGCAACCACCACATCAAATATAGATATGCCATACTCACAACTGAAGTTGCACCAAATAGTGGAGAGACAACAGGCTGAACTCTTGAGAGCCATCCAGCTGACACTAACTGTCGTCGAAAGCTTGGGGTCTCCAATCTCCTATTGGTGATCTAGATATCAGTTCAGGAGTCTCACACCTGAATTTGCAGATGGACACCAGTGCAGATAAACTGTGGGTATATAAGAAGAGAAATTTCACCTCCAACAATAGCATGAAGTCCAAAGCACTGTTAAAACCACTTTAATAAAAGCAATTGTACATTCACAATGCATTTCTCTGTATTAAAACTGTTTCACAATGTGATAAGACTGAGCTTAAATACCTTAATGCCTGCCCACTCCCATGTCTAGTGTACATGAGCAAATTAAAAAGTTTATGATGTGATAATGATGTATATTGTTCATGTCCACTGTGCTGTCAATTCAATGTGAACCTAGCCGATGATACCATCTTGCACACAGACTGGAGCGAGTAATAAAAAAAATGAAAAGAGCAAATAATATTGATAAATATAAATAAAAATACAGCATAATATGTATACTCATCATATATACCACAAAACAAATGCGCAGCAACAACAGACATGCAAGCGCACCGGTACAAGGCAAAATAAAAACCATAGGCCAGATATGCAAACTCATCAATAATACATTAGTACTAACATTTACAATCATCTCTACACAACTACTCTCCATATTAAATATAGTACATTATATATGAACACTCCACAAAGTAATCTAGCCACTTAACTTTCACAACTTTGTCCATCTGCAAATTTCGGCATGATATTCCTGAACTAACATCTATATCCCCATTAGGAGATCAGAGACTCCAAGCTTTGGTGGACTGGTTGGAGTGTTAGTCAGCTAGACGCATCTTAAGAGTTAAACCTGTCATCTCTGCATCATTTTGGACACATTCAATTATGAGTACGGCATATCTATATTTTTTGTGGCGGATGCTACAGTGACATACTTCCCCAATGGTGAAGCCTCTTTTTTTTATCTGTTTTCACAAATACCATCTAAAAGTGCTGAGAATCATCATTCATTGGAACACAGGCAGCTAATTCCACAGATGCTGTATCAGACTTATCTCCAAGATGTTACCCAAAAGACTCTCCCACCCACCTTAGCAATTCTAATAATTAACCTACAGTTTAGAATATGTGTTTAACATTATGTCAATCATATTGTTTCATTTAGAAAGAATTTTATCAAAATAAGAGTTGTTCTCATAACAAGCAAATATTTCTTATGTGAGCCTTGCATTATCTGTCTCTTGGAATGTTACACCCCTTCTTTCTAAAAAGAGCATCTGCTTTGAGAACAGAAAGGCAAAGCCAAATATTATTATTATTATCATCAGGTAATTGTAGAGTGCCAACAGATTCTGCAGCGCTGTAAACTTAGTCGGTATACAGGATAACTTTTGTAGGGATCAAGTGGGTAGAGGGCCCTGCTGAGAGTTGCACTGTTGTAGTCGGCTCTTATGAGGCGATCTGCAAACAACTGAGCTCATAGGCTTACAGTCTAAGGGGTTCAAGGGGGAAGCAATGGAGTTAGGAAAGGTTAGTGTAGGTTGTATGCATCCCTGAATAGTAGGGTCTTTAGGGAGTGCTTGAAGCTGTTAAAACTAGGGAAGAGTCTTGTGGAACAAGGCAGGGAGTTCCAGAAGATGGGGGCCAGTCCTGTAAACGGGAATGTGAGGAAGTAACAAGAGATGAGGAGAGTAGGAGATCATGAGCAGATCGAAGGGGACTGGAGGGAGAGTATCTGGAGAAAAGTTCTGAAATGTAGGAAGGAGCAGTGCAGTTAAGGGCTTTGTATATCAGAGTGAGGATTTTGTGTTTAATCCTAGAGGCAAGAGGAAGCAAGTGAAGGGATTGGCAGAGATGTGCAGCAGATGAAGAGTGACGTGTAAGGAAGATGAGCCTGGCAGAGGCATTCATAATGGATTGTAAAGCAGCTATGCAGTAGCTAAGTAGAACAGAGAGGACGGAGTTGCATTAGTCAAGGCAGGAAAGGATGAGAGAGTGGATTAAAATCTTAGTTGTGTCTTGTGTAAGGAAATTACTAATTTTAGAGATGTTTTTAAGGTGGAAGCGGCAGGCTTTAGCCAAGGACTGAATGTGAGGAGTGAAGGAAAGGTCTAAATCAAGTGTGACCCCAAGACATCAGGCATGTGGGGTAGGGGTAATGATGGAATTATCAACAGTTATAGAAATTTGGGGTAGAGATATTGGAAGAAGGGGGAAAAATAAGAAGTTTAGTTTTGGAGAGATTTAGCTTAAGGTAGTGAGAGGACATCCAAGATGAAATATGAGAAAGACAGTTAGACGGGTTAGTAAGGAAGGAAGGTAGGTCTGGTGCGGAGAGGTAGATTTGGGTGTCATCGGCATACAAATGATATTGAAACCCGTGGGACTTTATTAAGGCACCTAATGATAACATGTAGATTGAAAAGAGAAGGGGACCAAAGACAGAGCCTTGAGGTAGCCCAACAGAAAGTGGTAACGGGGCAGAGGATGCTCCGGAGAAAGCTACACTAAATGTACAGTTAGACAGATAGGAAGAGAACCAGGAGAGAGCTGTGTCACAGATGCCAAAGGACTGGAGGGTTTGGAGCAAAAGAGGGTGGTCAACAGTGTCAAAGGCTGCAGACAGGTCAAGGAGGATAAGCAGAGAGAAGTGGCCTTTAGATTTTGCTGTAAGTAGGTTGTTGGTAACCTTGACAATTGCTGTCTCTGTGGAGTGATGGAGAAGAAATCCAGATTGCAGTGGGTCAAGAAGAGAGTTTAGTGTAAGCAAATGGGATAGATGTGCATATACTAGCTTTTCAAGGAGCTTTAAAGCAAGAGGGAGTAGGGAAATATGGCGGTAGTTGGATGGGGAGGTTGGATCGAGGTAAGGTTTTTTGAGGATAGGTGTGACCAGTACATGTTTTAGAGATGAGGGAAATATACCAGTTCTGAGGGAGAGGTAGAAAATGTGTGTGAGTATGGGGGTTAGGGTAGAATAGAGGGAGGGGAGTAGCTGTGAGGGGATGGGGTCGAGGGGACAGGTAGTGAGGTGGGAGGACAGTATAAGGGCAGAAACTTCATCCTCGTTAGGGGCAAAAGAGCAAATTTTTGGGGTATTTGGGTTATGGATGATTGTGAACTTTTGAGGGGGTGGGAGATTGGTAGTCTGTTAAGAGCTGATTTCACTTCTGATGGAGTCGATTTTGTTATTGAAGTGGCTGGCAAAATCTTGAACTGAGAGAGAAGTTGTATTAGGAGTTGGGGATGGGCGAAGAAGAGTATTGATCGTAGAAAAAAGAGGTTTTGGGTTAGAGGAAAGAGTAGAGATGAGATTAGAGAAATATTGTTGCTTATAAAGGTACAAGTGTAACTTATTTTTTAAAGGCAAACAAATCGTAACTCTTAAAGGCATATGTGATATGTATGTATATGTACTATATGTGTATGCACACTATGTATGTGTATATATATATATATATATATATATATATATATTTATATATATACCGTATATACAGTATATACATATATATATATATATATATATATATATATATATATGTTTTATGTTCTTTAGAAATGAAGTCTGAATATAAACTGCTAATAAATTCCAATTCCTTTTGCAGCGCGTCTCATAGAAGTCTATATTAGATCAATAGTGCAAATATTTTTTTGCCCCACTTGTAACCTAGGCCAAGATTTCTATTGAAACAGAACATTTTATTTTATAAAAGGAATTCGTATGGGTTAAATAAATACTACAGTTAATAACAACAAAATAAACATACTGTTCTCAACTATATTAAAATATGTGTACATACTGTTATGATTATATAAATTTGCATGGGTTAAAAAAATGCATGTATAATGCTACAGTTAAAAACAACAAAATAAATATAAAATTCTCAACCATATTAAGAAATGTGTACATACGGTTATGATCATATATATTTACTGTAAGGCAAATGCACTTTGTATACTAGATACAAAAATATAACACAGAAAAATTCTTATTTACAATTTATAAATAGAATACAGATTTTAGGTATGTGTAAAACACACACCAAAGCAGCGCAATGATCTGGAAATAACAGATGGAATACTCTATATTAAAAATAAATAACAATATCTGACAATTATATATATATATAGTTGTGCAAGATTATAAAGCAACAACACAAAGTCCAAAGAATAAGGACAGTCCTTGATATTTATTCCAAAAATATATTAATAAATGAAATGAAGCAAAGGATCCAGCAGCTCCTCTGGAACAGGTGATTCCACAGACCTTGGTTGCAAACACGTTTTTCTCTAAAAATAGAGAAGAGAAGAGCGCAGACTCAAATGCAGAGTAACATCAATTTAATAATACACACGACAAATGGCCACTTACAAAATAAAAATATAAAATCAGCATATATATGAAATAAAACCATAGACTTATCGTCTCATGCCAGCATTCATCTGTGTTGATGAGATGTCAGAGTCAGCTTGTCCCTTTGTATCCTCTTTGGTATTGCCAGATTCAGGTATGTCAGAGTGGGTCCTTGAGGAGTTACCTCCAAACAAAGTTCATAAGGCCACAATCATAAAGCCAATTGTGGGCCAAAGTTCTGAATCGATATTACAAGTGGTGACAAGTGAAATGGCAAGCTAAGTGTGCGTTATAGCTAAAAATACAAACCGTTCCTCGGCTCTTTTAACCTCCAAGCTCGTAGCTGCAGACTTAGAGCTGGGGCGGCTTCACAGGAACGATAAGCTCAAAGGGTGGGCGGGCAGTGGGCGGTTCTCTACGCGTTTCGTCACGTCTCGGCGTGACTTTCTCAAGAGTGCCACTCTTGAGAAAGTCACGCCGAGACGTGACGAAACGCGTAGAGAACCGCCCACTGCCCGCCCACCCTTTGAGCTTATCGTTCCTGTGAAGCCGCCCCAGCTCTAAGTCTGCAGCTACGAGCTTGGAGGTTAAAAGAGCCGAGGAACGGTTTGTATTTTTAGCTATAACGCACACTTAGCTTGCCATTTCACTTGTCACCACTTGTAATATCGATTCAGAACTTTGGCCCACAATTGGCTTTATGATTGTGGCCTTATGAACTTTGTTTGGAGGTAACTCCTCAAGGACCCACTCTGACATACCTGAATCTGGCAATACCAAAGAGGATACAAAGGGACAAGCTGACTCTGACATCTCATCAACACAGATGAATGCTGGCATGAGACGATAAGTCTATGGTTTTATTTCATATATATGCTGATTTTATATTTTTATTTTGTAAGTGGCCATTTGTCGTGTGTATTATTAAATTGATGTTACTCTGCATTTGAGTCTGCGCTCTTCTCTTCTCTATTTTTAGAGAAAAACGTGTTTACAATTTATAAATACAAACACCATGGATCCTAACACTCTATCGGCTATCCAATGTGTTCCCTGCTGCATCAAAAATGAATTATCTTTGCAATTTTTAACCCTTCAGTGAATTAAAGTATAGGATGATGTATTACAATCTTACCTAAAAATGGTTAAAAGTATGCCCTGTTCTTAAGCATAATGAGTTCAAAATATTTTATTCCTTCAAGGAAAATATATTGAAAGTACTCACTGCCTTAAAATGTAAGTTATTGAAGCTGCAACATCAATAGCATATCCCTCGAAATCTTATATTGTGCATCTTTTAATTATAACAGTAAATGAAATTGTTATCAACTATACATACACTTCTACTTTCTTGTGGTAATAACCTCATTGTTTGTTAAGTGCTTTTCTAACCTGTACATTCTACAGCTGCTATGAGCAGTCTAAACTAATTTTGTGGTCACAGCCAGTTGTCATCTCAAATAGAAGTGCTGTTTTTCTTTCTTCTCATACCAAGGCAAATAAATGCCTTTCTCTTAGATGACATTGGAAATAAACTTAGAATAAAACAGAAACAAAAAATGTCAAAGTGCAGATTATTCCAAATGTATTGGTTTATTAAAGAAATATGTGCTCATTTATTTGATGAACATCAGTAAAAACAATACATAAGTTTATGCATCAATACTCACAATTCTGTATATACACAATCATACAGTGAGCCATAACCTTTTTACCTCTAGGCAATATTCAGTGCTGAAGCAATATACAAGCTATTTGATGTTATTGACTTTAGTCCAAACCTATGAAAAATCTGAAAATGCCATTGTGAGCTGTTGTATACCTGTGAAACTGAAATATATTTTATATTTGCACTGTTACACACACAGACACACACACACACACACACACACACACATATATATATATATATATATATATATATATATATATATATATATTTGTATGCAAAATGTATACAAATGTATTCCTTCTGCTCTGAACATTGTCAGAGCAAAAGGAAGAAAGTTTTCTTCCAGGATATCCTTGTACGTGACTTGATTCACGCATCTTTCATATTTTATCATTATTATTCTTTATTTATAAAGCGCCAACAGATTCCGCAGCGCTGCCCATGGGTACAAAGATAAAAGTACAATGGAGAAACAATACAATAAAAGACAACATTTTACATATAAATACAGGGGAATTGAGGGCCCTATCCCCATGGGAACATACAATCTAGATGGGTAGGAGGATAGGAAACAGGAGGTGGGGACTGCAAAGGTGAAGGTATAATTCTGGTATCAACACTCTATGTAGTATAAATAAGTTAAATCAATTTATTACAATTTTATCATACAATAAAAACAACAGGAATATAGTGAGTTAAAACCATATATTGTAAAAGGATCCTAATGATTGGATCTTGAAATAAGGAGGGGCCTTGCCAGTGGCAAGAGTGGAGATTGTCTTAAACACCCAATCTAAAAGGTGCCACTAGGACCTCTATTCAAAGAGGAAGAAGTGGGGTGTCACCACATAAATGGGAAAAATGTTATTTAACAAATGATTGCGACAATGGAACAATTAGGGTGTCGTCACACCAATAGGTCACGATGTGCTTAAAAACAAATATTTGCAGCAAAAAACAAAAAAAAAACAAAAAAGTGGATTCACAACTCAAATGTGCATATAATGTGTAAAAAATATATGTATATGTGAGTTAAAAACAAAACAAAAAACAGGGGATCAAAACTGGTTTGTCTAAAAAAAATCGTCAAATAGATAGTCGACAGTGACGTTAAAAAAACAATGTGGGATAGTCAGAAATGTGTAGTAATACCATAAAAATTAAGAAATGTGTGAACAATGGATGATTAGTCCAATCAGATCAACAAATACAATCCACAAATTCAAATCATACACGTGATAGTGATCAAGTGAAATGCACGGTGACAAATATTCAGAAACAAATATTCAAGGTGAAGAGACAAGCATCCAATATTAAAATTAAACAACAATACTAATAACCATACATGAAAAATGACTTTATAATTCCTAAAAATGTCCTATGGAATGTCCAAAATAACAATAAAAATCCATTAGGTGGAAAAGATCACTGATAAAAAACTGATAGAAAACGATCCTAGGAGCTGTCTTGATCCAGAATCCTAGTCTGGGCAACATGGACCTGAAATCAAAAGAAGAAAGAACTCCTCACATAAAGGGCCTAAAGGGTAAAGCCTATTGGTTAACAAACTTACCCCAAAAGCCAAAAAGCCTGGTACTGTATGAAGCCTCACAAATCTTTGAGTAGTCTACGCATTTCGGCCCAACAACGGGGCCTTTTTCAAGACATAATGAGGCTATAATGGCCCTGACCTTTCATTTCTAATGGTAGGGGAGTATCTCTGTAAAAAGGCGCCAAAAAAGAAATTGCCGGAGGTAAAAGATGCAGCCAAACGCTTACCGCGTTGTTTCGCTGCTGACCGGATATCCGCTTTTGTATTACTTCCGGTTGCGTCATTTCCGATTACTCCGACCAACTTCCGGTAATGGTACTTCCGGCAGTCGCGCTACCATTTTTGTTATGGGCAAAGTAATGCTTACTTAGTAGACTAACCGGGTAGAAAATTTATAATAGGAAATGGGGCAATTTCGCTACAACTAGATTTTAGGCTCATAGATACCAGGATATACAAATTTTGAGATCATATCACAATATCGGTAACATTAAATATAGGGCATAAATAAAATTTAAATTGTTTCTCTAAACAATTATAAATACAAGGGACTACTAGAAGGGTGTACTGGTCTGGCTCTAATCGGATATGGACCATAAGTATAACTCTATTCACATGTTCCACTGAAGGGCTCACATTTGTAGTAAGTGATATTAGAATGTGTGGAGACCGGATTGTCTAAAGATAAAGGCAACTAAATAGTTTGGAACAGAAACATTAGAATACATTAAGAATTCCTTACATTAAAAATGTTAAAATGTTTGCATTAAAAACAGTTGTGGGTCATTAATTGATACATAATACCCCAGACTAAAACAAAGTCAATGGATCAAGAAGGAATTTAGTTTAGGGGAATATATATAATATATATATAAGAGGCTGAGGATTCAGTGACATCATGGGGATTTGCTTAGACACTGCTAACTTTAGATAATAGGATTTACATAGGCCCTCATGGGATGCAACTTGATGGAAGGCAGATGGTTAGAAAATGGCTTCTCTTATTCATGGAATAGGTGCACTATTTCAAAATTAGCATTGGGTCCTTTAGGATAGATACAGTCTAAGTTGAATATCCATTTAGATTCTATCTTCAACATTCTGCTTTCCATATTACCACCCCTCCAATCCTTATTCAGTTTACAAATTCCCATGAATCTGAAACTTTTATTGTTTCCCCCATGTGTTTCTTTAAAATGTTTATAGAGAGGCAAGTCTGTTTTTCCCCATTTGATCTGCAGTAGATGTTCCCGGATTCTATCTTTCAATTTCCTAGTTGTCTGTCCGACATACTGCAGACCACAACCACATTCAATTAAATATACCACGAAGTGATCCGTACATCTGATGGTTTGTTTTACGTTGAATACTTCATTGGTTACTTTGGATTTGAAAGAGCTACCCTTAACACCATGCTTACACTCCTTACACAGGTGGCATGGGTAAAATCCACATAGTCTCTTGCCTGTAACTCCTATGGGATTTTTCATTGTGGTATTACATTTGGGGAAACTTGGAGCCAATATGGACTTCAAATTGTTCGCCTTTCTATAAATGAAACATGGTCGTTCAGATAAATGTTCGCCTATGATGTCGTCGTCCTTAAGTAAATGCCAATGTCTTTTCACTATGTCTTCTATGGTCTTTTTTCTCTCATTATATTGGGTTATGAAAGGGACCGCAATGGGGACCAGGTTCGTGCCCAGCTATGCCAATCTTTACATGGGCAGATGGGAAACCATCTTTTGGGAATCCTGCCCAGCGGGCGCGGACCTGGTCCTCTATAAAAGATACATAGACGACCTTCTGATCATTTGGAAAGGCAGTCGAGAAGACCTTGAACACACATTAGAAGTAATGAATATGAATCAATCCAACTTGAAGTTCACAAATACCATCAGTAAAGACCATATTATCTTTTTAGATCTAGACATCTAAGTTGAAAATAGGAGAATCGAGACTTTGACTCATTTCAAGAAAGTCGACTCCAATAATTATATTCATCAATCTAGCTGTCACCATAGCAAATGGATATCTAACATTCCGAAGGGACAGCTCATGAGGATAAGAAAAAACTGTTCACAAGAAGAAACTTGGACGAAACAGTCCCAAATACTCAAGAACAGATTCCTTGAAAGGGGTTATAGCGAATCCTATATAGATAAGACCATAAGGGATGTCAACAACATGAAAAGAGAAACCCTCCTTGAATAAAAAACTAAACAAAATATAGGATCCCATGAGAGTCTAAGGATCCCTTTCATAACCCAATATAATGAGAGAAAAAAGACCATAGAAGACATAGTGAAAAGACATTGGCATTTACTTAAGGACGACGACATCATAGGCGAACATTTATCTGAACGACCATGTTTCATTTATAGAAAGGCGAACAATTTGAAGTCCATATTGGCTCCAAGCGTCCCCAAATGTAATACCACAATGAAAAATCCCATCGGAGTTATAGGCAAGAGACTATGTGGATTTTACCCATGCCACCTGTGTAAGGCGTGTAAGCAAGGTGTTAAGGGTAGCTCTTTCAAATCCAAAGTAACCAATGAAGTATTCAACGTAAAACAAACCATCAGATGTACGGATCACTTCGTGGTATATTTAATTGAATGTGGTTGTGGTCTGCAGTATGTCGGACAGACAACTAGGAAATTGAAAGATAGAATCCGGGAACATCTACTGCAGATCAAATGGGGAAAAACAGACTTGCCTCTCTATAAACATTTTAAAGAAACACATGGGGGAAACAATATAAGTTTCAGATTCATGGGAATTTGTAAACTGAATAAGGATTGGAGGGGTGGTAATATGGAAAGCAGAATGTTGAAGATAGAATCTAAATGGATATTCAACTTAGACTGTATCTATCCTAAAGGACACAATGCTAATTTTGAAATAGTGCACCTATTCCATGAATAAGAGAAGCCATTTTCTAACCATCTGCCTTCCATCAAGTTGCATCCCATGAGGGCCTATGTAAATCCTATTATCTAAAGTTAGCAGTGTCTAAGCAAATCACCATGATGTCACTGAATCCTCAGCCTCTTATATATATATTCTATATATTCCCCTAAGCTAAATTCCTTCTTGATCCATTGACTTTATTTTAGTCTGGGGTATTATGTATCAATTAATGACCCACAACTGTTTTTAATGCAAACATTTTAACATTTTTAATGTAAGACATTTTTAATGTAAGGAATTCTTAATGTATTCTAATGTTTCTGTTCCAAACTATTTAGTTGCCTTTATCTTTAGACAATCCGGTCTCCACACATTCTAATATCACTTACTACAAATGTGAGCCCTTCAGTGGAACATGTGAATAGAGTTATACTTATGGTCCATATCCGATTAGAGCCAGACCAGTACACCCTTCTAGTAGTCCCTTGTATTTATAATTGTTTAGAGAAACAATTTAAATTTTATTTATGCCCTATATTTAATGTTACCGATATTGTGATATGATCTCAAAATTGGTATATCCTGGTATCTATGAGCCTAAAATCTAGTTGTAGTGAAATTGCCCCATTTCCTATTATAAATTTTCTACCCGGTTAGTCTACTAAGTAAGCATTACTTTGCCCATAACAAAAATGGTAGCACGACTGCCGGAAGTACCATTACCGTAAGTTGGTCGGAGTAATCAGAAATGACGCAACCGGAAGTAATCCAAAAGCGGATATCCGGTCAGCGGCGAAACAACACGGTAAGTGTTTGGCGGCATCTTGTACCGCCGGCAATTTCTTTTTTGGCGCCTTTTTACAGAGATACTCCCCTACCATTAGAAATAAAAGGTCAGGGCCATTATAGCCTCATTATGTCTTGAAAAAGGCCCCGTTGTTGGGCCGAAATGTGTAGACTACTCAGAGATTTGTGAGGCTTCATACAGTACCAGGATTTTTGGCTTTTGGGGTAAGTTTGTTAACCAATAGGCTTTACCCTTTAGGCCCTTTATGTGAGGAGTTCTTTCTTCTTTTGATTTCAGGTTCATGTTGCACAGACTAGGATTCTGGATCAAGACAGCTCCTAGGATCGTTTTCTATCAGTTTTTTATCAGTGATCTTTTCCACCTAATGGATTTTTATTGTTATTTTAGACATTCCATAGGACATTTTTAGGAATTATAAAGTCATTTTTCATGTATGGTTATTAGTATTGTTGTTTAATTTTAATATTGGATGCTTGTCTCTTCACCTTAAATATTTGATTCTGAATATTTGTCACTGTGCATTTCACTTGATCACTATCACGTGTATGATTTGAATTTGTGGATTGTATTTGTTGATCTGATTGGACTAATCATCCATTGTTCACACATTTCTTAATTTTTATGGTATTACTACACATTTCTGACTATCCCACATTGTTTTTTTAACGTCACTGTCGACTATCTATTTGAAGATTTTTTTAGACAAACCGGTTTTGATCCCCTGTTTTTTGTTTTTTTAACTCACATATACATATATTTTTTACACATTATATGCACATTTGAGTTGTGAATCCACTTTTTTGTTTTTTTTGGTTTTTGCTGCAAACATTTGTTTTTAAGCACATCGTGACCTATTGGTGTGACGACACCCTAATTGTTCCACTGTCACAATCATTTGTTAAATAACATTTTTCCCATTTATGTGGTGACACCCCACTTCGTCCTCTTTGAATAGAGGTCCTAGTGGCACCTTTTAGATTTGGTGTTTAAGACAATCTCCACTCTTGCCACTGGCAAGGCCCCTCCTTATTTCAATATCCAATCATTAGGATCCTTTTACAATATATGGTTTTAACTCACTATATTCCTGTTGTTTTTATTGTATGATAAAATTGTAATAAATTGATTTTACTTATTTATACTACATAGAGTGTTGATACCTGAATTATACCTTACCCTTAGGCGCTCCTATTTATCCTTTAACTGTATCTTCCCTTAGACCTATTAGGGGGTCTTCTTTATAGTGTAGCCGGTATATAGTCCCAGGCGCTGACCACTCTCCCACCCACCTTAGGGACTGCAAAGGTGAGAATGATATTAGTGAGGAGCTAGATGAGGGCAACTGTTAGGTAAGTGAAATTAATATGTTATTGAGTTGAGTGATAAGCTTCCCTGAACAAAAAGGTCTTTAGGGAGCATTTAAAGGAGGACAGGTTAGGGGAAAGTCTGAAAGCTAGAGGAAGTACGTTCCAGAGGGTTGGTGCCGCACGAGAGACATCCCGTAGTCTAGCATGGGAGGAGTTAATGGTAGAGGATACAAGGAGCAGGTCATTACTGGATCTTAGGGGGTGGGCTGGAGTATATTTGTTCTCCTACTGCAATTAAGGCCTTTGAGAGTCTTAAAAGTGTATTTGCAGCCGCCCCGGTTCTGGCATCATCTGAGACAGGAATAGGTGCCCTCTTGTCTCAACATCCTATGCCTGAGGGTCCCATGCACCCATGTGGTTTCTTCTCTAAGAAATTGTCCCCAATGGAATGCAACTACAAAATTGGCGACAGGGAAATACTGGCCATAATTTTAGCACTCAAGGAATGGAGGCACCTTCTCGAATGAACTAGCGTACCAGTGCTCATCTTCACTGACCACAAGAATTTGACTTACCTTTCCGAAGCTAAACGTTTCTGACTGCACAAACCAATGCCCCTCCAGAGAAACCTAATGGAAAGGGCTTTGTACCTGAGTATCTTCGCACCAAACCATAGCACACTTACCACTATCCTAAAGCCACAGGTCACCCAGGAAAGAACCAAATTATTTGGTCTGTCTCTCGACAAGTCTGGTAGCCAGGTCTTCATTCTGATGTTACTGCATATGTTACGTCCTGCTCAGTCTGTGCACAGAATAAGACTCTTCAATTCCCTTCTGTGGGTCTTCTTCAACCTATTGCCAATGGTGAGTATCCATGGACTTCATTGTTGACCTTCCTATTTCCAATGGCAATACTGTTATTCTGATGGTTGTAGACCATTTTTCCAAAATTTCCTGTTGTTGTAAAAAAACATGGTAGAAAACATATGAAAAATCCACACATAAAAAATAAAAATGTTTAATTTTGAAAAATAAAAATGTTTCATGAATAAAAATGATTCATATTGTTGTTGTAAAAATGTTTAATTTCCTGTTGTTGTAACAAAACATGGTACAAAACATATGAAAAATCCACATATAAAATAACAAAACTTGGTACAAAACATATGAAAAATCCACATATGAAATATAGAAATGTTTAATCTCCTGTTGTTGTAACAAAAACATTGTACAAAAGTGTTGGTGTGTTTTCCTAGCATCACCCTCCTAGCATTTCTTTACTTCATTAGCTTTATCCAGAAGCATTTGGGTAATCCTAGGATTACCCGGGTAAAGGCCAAGGTATGATCTTACATTGGGTTTTCCTAGGATTACCCAATTTCTGACTTTACCCGTAACACACATATATATATATATATATAAACATGTAGAGATAGGTGCACTCCCACAAACAAGCATGAAGCACTCTCTGGTCTTATCTAGTGTACAACACAATTTTATTTACAGTGACGTTTCGGGGTGTTCACCCCTTCATCAGACCAAGGGGTGAACACCCCCGAAACGTCACGGTAAATAAAATTGTGTTGTACACTTGATAAGACCAGAGAGTGCTTCATCCTTCAGCTCTATATATGTATATATATATATATAAATATATAAATATACATATATATTTTCATATAGATATTGTCATTTTACAAAAATATATACAGATAAATATAGAAATATATTTTTAAAAATAAAAATAATATTTGAAGCATTCTTGATGCACCTTTGGCTTTTGCTCAGCTCTCCTAGTGCACCTTCGGGTCAGCGCTCAAGCGTAAGCCAGAAGAGGCTATTTAAGCGTGCCACATAGAAGTCTATAGGGAAAGGGATAGAAGAAAATAGAGGGGCGCCTCATGTGTAGAATCAACACATATAAAAATCAGTAATAACAGTAGTAGAGCCAAATGGGTACTCACACACTTCACAAGCACACCAATGTGCTGGTAGTAGCAGCCTGCAGATTCAAATAGGTGTGGCAGCTCACCTCTCAGGTAGTACTGTGATGCTGGAGATGGAAAAGGAGACACAGAAAAAAAGCACTACATGTGCAGACTGTTAAAAAAAATATAACAAACAATATTTTCAGTGGTACAGATGGTTACTCACATACTCCATGAGCACACTTATGTGCTAGTAGAAACAAGCTGCAAATTTTAGGCAGGTGTAGCAGCTCACCCCAAATCAGATTTCTTAATGCTGTAATCAAATGGCTCCAATAGGTAAAACAAAGTCCCAAAAAGGTACAGAGACTCTTGTGTATCAGCAGGGCAGTAGGTAGGTAAAGATTTCCACTCAAAGGCGTATTTCCAGTAAAATACAAATATTTATTAAAAACAAAAGTTAAAAAAACACAACAGAACAATTGCTGTTTTAGGTGGATAAAAAAGGGGTTAACAGTGACCCCAATAATGCAACGTGTTTCTCGGTTTTGCACCGTTTCATCAGGCATAAAATTGTTCTTATTCCTACCTCTCCTGCCTTTGCTTTAAGGCTATATATACACATATAGGGAAAGGGAGTAAGCGTGGTTGTGTTATCCGACCTACAGATGTTAGAGCACCTGAGTCTTTCACTCGAGTGATAACTTTTTACTTTGAACTTGTAATACCAACAAAAACATGGGCGAGCTATTGATTTACCTTGAGCAATGTTAGTGCTCCACTTGTAATTTAGCCCTATATGTTTAAGACACAAATATATTGAGGGGAAATATTATTGCAGTGTATGTATATGTCTACAGTAAATAATACTTTGCCTTAGAAGATGGGGGTATAGTCTTTGATGGTCATTCTATAGGCATTATATTGGTGTGGTTGGGTGGTCTACAGCTATAGGCTTTAATTCCTGATCCTTGTTTAGGTTTTCTGTGCTTTTCATATTGTGAATCCACAGCATATATAAGAAAAGGAGGGACATAACTCTCAAACTGTGACAATCTCTAAAAATTTAGACCTAGATTTGGAGTTTGGCGTTAGCCGTGAAAACCAGCGTTAGAGGCTCTTAACGCTGGTTTTAGGCTACCGCCGGTATTTGGAGTCACTCAAAATAGGGTCTAACGCTCACTTTTCAGCCGCGACTTTTCCATACCGCAGATCCCCTTACGTCAATTGCGTATCCTATCTTTTCAATGGGATTTTTCTAACTCCGGTATTTAGAATAGTTTCTGAAGTGAGCGTTAGACATCTAACGACAAAACTCCAGCCGCAGGAAAAAAGTCAGTAGTTAAGAGCTTTCTGGGCTAACGCCGGTTTCTAAAGCTCTTAACTACTATACTCTAAAGTACACTAACACCCATAAACTACCTATGTACCCCTAAACTGAGGTCCCCCCACATCGCCGACACTCGAATAAATTTTTTTTTACCCCTAATCTGCCGACCGCCACCTACGTTATCCTTATGTACCCCTAATCTGCTCCCCCTAACACCGCCGACCCCTATATTATATTTATTAACCCCTAATCTGCCCCCCTCAACGTCGCCTCCATCTGCCTACACTTATTAACCCCTAATCTGCCGACCGCAAAGCGCCGCCACCTACGTTATCCTTATGTACCCCTAATCTGCTGCCCCTAACACCGCCGACCCCTATATTATATTTATTAACCCCTAATCTGCCCCCCTAAACGTCGCCTCCACCTGCCTACACTTATTAACCCCTAATCTGCCGAGCGGACCTGAGCGCTACTATAATAAAGTTATTAACCCCTAATCCGCCTCACTAACCCTATAATAAATAGTATTAACCCCTAATCTGCCCTCCCTAACATCGCCGACACCTAACTTCAATTATTAACCCCTAATCTGCCGACTGGAGCTCACCGCTACTCTAATAAATGTATTAACCCCTAAAGCTAAGTCTAACCCTAACACTAACACCCCCCTAAGTTAAATATAATTTACATCTAACGAAATTAATTAACTCTTATTAAATAAATTATTCCTATTTAAAGATAAATACTTACCTGTAAAATAAATCCTAATATAGCTACAATATAAATTATAATTATATTATAGCTATTTTAGGATTAATATTTATTTTACAGGTAACTTTGTATTTATTTTAACCAGGTACAATAGCTATTAAATAGTTAAGAACTATTTAATAGCTAAAATAGTTAAAATAATTACAAAATTACCTGTAAAATAAATACTAACCTAAGTTACAATTAAACCTAACACTACACTATCAATAAATTAATTAAATAAACTACCTACAATTATCTACAATTAACCTAACACTACACTATCAATAAATTAATTAAATACAATTCCTACAAATAAATACAATTAAATAAACTAGCTAAAGTACAAAAAATAAAAAAGAACTAAGTTACAAAAAATAAAAAAATATTTACAAACATAAGAAAAATATTACAACAATTTTAAACTAATTACACCTACTCTAAGCCCCCTAATAAAATAACAAAGCCCCCCAAAATAAAAAAATGCCCTACCCTATTCTAAATTATTAAAGTTCAAAGCTCTTTAACCTTACCAGCCCTGAACAGGGCCCTTTGCGGGGCATGCCCCAAGAAGTTCAGCTCTTTTGCCTGTAAAAAAAAACATACAATACCCCCCCCAACATTACAACCCACCACCCACATACCCCTAATCTAACCCAAACCCCCCTTAAATAAACCTAACACTAAGCCCCTGAAGATCTTCCTACCTTATCTTCACCCTGCCAGGTTCACCGATCCGTCCTGAAGAGCTCCTCCGATGTCCTGATCCAAGCCCAAGCGGGGGGCTGAAGAGGTCCATGATCCGGCTGAAGTCTTCATCCAAGCGGGAGCTGAAGAGGTCCATGATCCGGCTGAAGTCTTCATCCAAGCGGGAGCTGAAGAGGTCCATGATCCGGATGAAGTCTTCTATCAACTGCATCTTCAATCTTCTTTCTTCCGGATCCATCTTGCAGACCTCCGACGCGGAACATCCTCTTCTCCCGACGCCTACTAGCCGAATGACGGTTCCTTTAACCCCTTAATGACCAGACCATTTTTCAATTTTCTTACCCTTAATGACAAAGGCTATTTTTACATTTCTGCTGTGTTTGTGTTTAGCTGTAATTTTCCTCTTACACATTTACTGTACCCACACATATTATATACCGTTTTTCTCGCCATTAAATGGACTTTCTAAAGATACCATTATTTTCATCATATCTTATAATTTCCTATAAAAAAAAATATAAAATATGAGGAAAAAATTGAAAAAAAACCACACTTTTTCTAACTTTGACCCCCAAAATCTGTTACACATCTACAATCACCAAAAAACACCTATGCTAAATAGTTTCTAAATTTTGTCCTGAGTTTAGAAATACCCAATGTTTACATGTTCTTTGCTTTTTTTGCAATTTATAGGGCCATAAAAACAAGTAGCACTTTGCTATTTCCAAACCCCTTTTTTTCAAAATTAGCGCTAGTTATATTGGAACCCTGATATCTGTCAGGAAAACCTGAATATCCCTTGACATGTATATATTTTTTTTTAGAAGACAACCCAAAGTATTGATCTAGGCCCATTTTGGTATATTTCATGCCACCATTTCACCGCCAAATGTCATCAAATAAAAAAAAAAAGTTCACTTTTTCACAAATTTTGTCACAAACTTTAGGTTTCCCACTGAAATTATTTACAAACAGCTTCTGCAATTAAGGCACAAATGGTTGTAAATGCTTCTTTGGGATCCCCTTTGTTCAGAAATAGCAGACTTATATGGCTTTGGGGTTGCTTTTTGGTAATTAGAAGGCCGCTAAATGCTGCTGCGCACCACACGTAAATTATGCCCAGCAGTGAAGGGGTTAATTAGGTAGGTTGTAGGGAGCTTGCATGGTTAATTTTAGCTTTAGGGTAGTGTAGTAGAGAACACCAAGTATTGATCTAGGCCCATTTTGATATATTTTATGCCACTATTTCACCGCCAAATGCGAGCAAACAATTAAAAAAAAATTCATTTTTCACAATTTTAGGTTTCTCACTGAAAGTATTTACAAACAGCTTGTGCTATTATGGCACAAATTGTTGTAAAAGCTTCTTTGGGATCCCCTTTGTTCAGAAATAGCAGACATATATGGCTTTGGCATTGCTTTTTGGTAATTAGAAGGCCGCTAAATGCTGCTGCGCACCACACGTAAATTATGCCCAGCAGTGAAGGGGTTAATTAGGTAGGTTGTAGGGAGCTTGCAGGGTTAATTTTAGCTTTAGGGTAGAGATCAGCCTCCCACCTGACACATCCCACCCCCTGATCCCTCCCAAACAGCTCTCTTCCCTCCCCCACCCCACAATTGTCCCCGCCATCTTAAGTACTGGCAGAAATAAAAGGAGTTTTTCTTTTTTTTTATTAAAAAAAAATAAAATGTTTTAGCTGTGATGGACCCCTGCCTTAGCCCCAACCTCCATGATCCCCCCCCAGCTCTCTAACACTCTCCCCTACCTATTTGCCGCCATCTTGGGTACTGGCAGCTGTCTGCCAGTACCCAATTTGCCCCCAAAAACAAAAGTATCTTTTTCTCTTTTTGCAATTATTAATATTTTCTGTAGTGTAGCAGCCCCCCACAATACCCCAAACCCCTCCCCCTCCCAGATCCTTATATATTTATATTTTTAAAATCTTTTTTCCCCCCTCTTCCCTCCTCATTGGTGTCAGTGGCCAGCTAATCGCGCGCCCCCGTACGCTCCCGGCACCCAGCGTGCACATTGCACTTACAGGAACCGGATGCCGGGTAGCGATGGGCCGCCCACCCGCCTCCCTGTTATGCTCCCACCCACCAACGAACCGGCACCATCGCTACCGGTGCAGAGAGGGCCACAGAGTGGCTCTCTCTGCATTGGAGTCTTCTAAAAAGGTATTGCAGGATGCCTCCATATGGAGGCATCACTGCAATACCCTGAGAGCTGCTGGAAGCGATTGCGATCGCTTCCAGCACTCTCTTAGACAACTGACGTACCAGGTACGTCTATTGTCATTAACTGGTTGTTAATGCATGACGTACCTGGTACGTCAGTTGTCATTAAGGGGTTAAGGGTCGTCATCCAAGATGGCGTCCCTCGAATTCCGATTGGCTGATAGGATTCTATCAGCCAATCGGAATTAAGGTAGGAATATTCTGATTGGCTGATGGAATCAGCCAATCAGAATCAAGTTCAATCCGATTGGCTGATCCAATCAGCCAATCAGATTGAGCTCGCATTCTATTGGATTGAACTTGATTCTGATTGGCTGATTCCATCAGCCAATCAGAATATTCCTACCTTAATTCCGATTGGCTGATAGAATCCTATCAGCCAATCGGAATTCGAGGGACACCATCTTGGATGACGTCCCTTAAAGGAACCGTCATTCGGCTAGTAAGCATCGGGAGAAGAGGATGTTCCACGTCGGAGGTCTGCAAGATGGATCCGGAAGAAAGAAGATTGAAGATGCAGTTGATAGAAGACTTCATCCGGATCATGGACCTCTTCAGCTCCCGCTTGGAGGAAGACTTCAGCCTGATCATGGACCTCTTCAGCTCCCGCTTGGATGAAGACTTCAGCCGGCTCATGGACCTCTTCAGTCCCCCGCTTGGGCTTGGATCAGGACATCGGAGGAGCTCTTCAGGACAGATCGGTGAACCTGGCAGGGTGAAGATAAGGTAGGAAGATCTTCAGGGGCTTAGTGTTAGGTTTATTTAAGGGGGGTTTGGGTTAGATTAGGGGTATGTGGGTGGTGGGTTGTAATGTTGGGGGGGGGGTATTGTATGTATTTTTTTACAGGCAAAAGAGCTGAACTTCTTGGGGCATGCCCCGCAAAGGGCCCTGTTCAGGGCTGGTAAGGTTAAAGAGCTTTGAACTTTAATAATTTAGAATAGGGTAGGGCATTTTTTTATTTTGGGGGGCTTTGTTATTTTATTAGGGGGCTTAGAGTAGGTGTAATTAGTTTAAAATTGTTGTAATATTTTTCTTATGTTTGTAAATATTTTTTTATTTTTTGTAACTTAGTTCTTTTTTATTTTTTGTACTTTAGCTAGTTTATTTAATTGTATTTATTTGTAGGAATTGTATTTAATTAATGTATTGATAGTGTAGTGTTAGGTTAATTGTAGATAATTGTAGGTAGTTTATTTAATTAATTTATTGATAGTGTAGTGTTAGGTTTAATTGTAACTTAGGTTAGTATTTATTTTACAGGTAATTTTGTAATTATTTTAACTATTTTAGCTATTAAATAGTTCTTAACTATTTAATAGCTATTGTACCTGGTTAAAATAAATACAAAGTTACCTGTAAAATAAATATTAATCCTAAAATAGCTATAATATAATTATAATTTATATTGTAGCTATATTAGGATTTATTTTACAGGTAAGTATTTATCTTTAAATAGGAATAATTTATTTAATAAGAGTTAATTAATTTCGTTAGATGTAAATTATATTTAACTTAGGGGGGTGTTAGTGTTAGGGTTAGACTTAGCTTTAGGGGTTAATACATTTATTAGAGTAGCGGTGAGCTCCAGTCGGCAGATTAGGGGTTAATAATTGAAGTTAGGTGTCGGCGATGTTAGGGAGGGCAGATTAGGGGTTAATACTATTTATTATAGGGTTAGTGAGGCGGATTAGGGGTTAATAACTTTATTATAGTAGTGCTCAGGTCCGCTCGGCAGATTAGGGGTTAATAAGTGTAGGCAGGTGGAGGCGACGTTGTGGGGGTAGATTAGGGGTTAATAAATATAATATAGGGGTCGGCGATGTTAGGGAAGCAGATTAGGGGTACATAGGGATAATGTAAGTAGCGGCGGTTTACGGAGCGGCAGATTAGGGGTTAATAATAATATGCAGGGGTCAGCGATAGCGGGGGTGGCAGATTAGGGGTTAATAAGTGTAAGGTTAGGGGTGTTTAGACTCGGGGTACATGTTAGAGTGTTAAGTGCAGACGTAGGAAGGGTTACCGCATAGCAAACAATGGGTCTGCGTTAGGAGCTGAACGCGGCTTTTTTGCAGGTGTTTGTTTTTTTTTCAGCTCAAACAGCTCCATTGTTTCCTATGGGGGAATCGTGCACGAGCACGTTTTTGAGGCTGGACGCTTGCGTAAGCAACTCTGGTATCGAGAGTTGAAGCTGCGTTAAAAATGCTCTACGCTCCTTTTTTGGAGCCTAACGCAGCCTTTATGTGGACTCTCAATACCAGAGTTATTTTTATGGTGCGGCCAGAAAAAAGCCGGCGTTAGTTTTTCGGGTCGTTACCGACAAAACTCCAAATCTAGCCGTTAGAATTTTAACTCTATTAAAAAACAAAATCATAATGAATTTAATATTTTTGCAAGTAACAGATTAAGTGGAAAAATAATCAAATTGTATGTGCATTCTCATTATAATTCCAATATTAGACTAAGACTAGTATTCATTGAATATTCATAATATTGTAACAAAAAGATATTAAAGAGACAGTCAACTCCAGAATTGTTATTGTTTAAAAAGATAGATAATCCCTTGATAACCCATTCACCAGTTTTGCATAACCAACATGGTTATATTAATATACTTATTACCTCTGTAATTACCTTGTATTTAAGTCTCTGCAGACTGCCCCCTTATTTTAGTTCTTTTGACAGACATGCATTTTAGCCAATCAGTGCTGACTGACACATGCGTGAGAACAATATTATTTATATGGCACACATGAACTAACGTCATTTAGCTGTGAAAAACTGTCAAAATGCCCTGAGATAAGAGGGGACCTTCGAAGGGCTTAGAAATTAGCATATGAGCCTACCTAGGTTTAGCTTTCAACAAAGAATACCAAGAGAACAAAGAAAATGTGATGATAAAAGTAAATTGGAAAGTTGTTTAAAATTTCATGATCTTGATGCTCTGATGACTCTGAGGATGCCGGTGGGAGGAGCTCAGGTGTAAGGTCAGAGAGACACCTGCTCTGTATTTCCTAACGAGCTATTGGCAGCGGGAAAGCGTGCTGAACACCCCTGGCCTGGGGCGGCTCAAGCAAGCAAGTTAGACTCAGCTTTCGGCTCCTCCATTAGTGCTAGGACACCGCACTTACGTTTTTAGACTGGATACACGGTCTTGAAACCATGACAAAGTATCAAAAGAAGCAAAGGTATATTACAGATTTCATCACTGCCTAAGACTGGGAAACAAAAAGCCAAAAGCTAAAAGCTCTCCTGGTAGAGCAACAGAACGATACACTACGCTACACTACATTTGGCTCCTAGGCGGGACTTTTATATCAAGAAACAAGGTAACTATTGAGAGGTTTCCCTGAGCACCGGACGTGGACAATCACAGACACAGGGACTTCTGCGGTAGAGGTCCATGATTTGCCCGGAACAGACTGACCTAGCGGCTGATTTCTGTATGGATAAATTCTTCACCACACATACTAAAACACCTCCTGCCACTATGGCCGGAAGGCCAAGAGAAAAAAGAAATAATAAAACTACACCAGAAATCACACTAGACACCTCCCCCGCTAGCACAAACATGTCACAGATAAGAGAGACTATAGACTTGCAAACTTTAGTTATACAGATTTCTGAAGCCCTTTCACCTAAATTTGACACCCTTAAAGCCGAAATAAAACAAGACATACATGCATTAGTAACTGAAGTTCGCCAGTTCTCAAACAGATTAGGAGAAGCCGAACAAAGAATTTCTGATTTAGAAGATGTGATAACCCACGATAGCAAATTAGACACTATAAACGCCAATCTCATAAAATTTCAGCTAAAATTGGAAGATATTGAGAATCGGGCTAGACGAAATAATTTCAGAGTCATAGGCATTCCTGAAGAAAAGCAATATGAGGATCTTGATAAATTTGTAACAATAACACTGCCACACTTACTGCAAATTCCTCAATCACACCCAAGGATAGTTATAGAGAGAGTGCATAGATTAGGAAGACAAATGGCAGAGAGCAGAAATCCCAGACCCAGACCAGTTATAGCCAAAGTCCTTAACTATCAGGATAAACTTCTATTACTACAATACTTTAAGAAAAACCAGCCTATATTTCTGGAGGGAGCTAAAATTATGCTCTTTCAGGATTTCTCTGCAGAAACATCTGCCAAAAGAAGGGACTTGGCTCTGCTATGTACCAAGCTAATAAATCAAGGTCACCAAGCCACTATTATTTATCCAGCAAAGCTGAAAATAATAATTAACAATCGCACACACTTTTTTGAGTCAGCTAGAGAAGCAGAAATATTTTTATCAAAACAGCTTCCCTCAGAACAAGCTAAGATTTCAATCTAGTAGAGAGAAACTGGCACTTACTTACAGTTTGATATTATCAAGTTAGATGATTATGAGACGTATAATACTCATACATGGCTCAGATTATAGTTCCTACATGGGTTTTTTTTTTTGCTATCCCATTCTTCTATTCTCTCCTATACAATGTTTGAATGATTGATATGATAAGCGGTTTTAAATTGACCTCTTGGAATATTGGGGGTATTACATCGCCTATTAAACGTAAAACAATAATAGCACAGTTAAGAAAAATTCGGACAGACATTGCATTTTTGCAGGAAACTCACCTCAAAACGCAAGAGGTTCTTAAACTTAAGTACTCTTGGGTGAATGAAGTACTTGCGTCACCTAGTACCCAAAGGAAGGGAGGGGTAGCGATTTTACTGGGTAAAAAGATAAAATACCAGGTTCTTCACACTAACTCAGATCCCGAAGGGAGGTTATTAATGGTAAAAATTAAAATTGACCAAACACTTTACACATTATGTAATATATATGCTCCAAATGTATTTAGTTTTCCCTTTTGGGAAAAGCTCCAAGCAAGTTTATTGTCTTATACAGAAGGTTTTTTGATACTAGGTGGGGACTTCAACATGGCACCACAATTTCCCCTAGACAGGTTAAGGCATGGGAACTCCTCTCTCAGAACCAAAAGGGACAATTTAGAAGCCAAAATGTTTCTCAAACTTTTTCAGAATCTCCAACTTAGAGATATATGGAGGTCATACAATCCAGAGTCCAGAGACTTTACTTGCCTTTCTAAGGCGCACAAGTCACTGTCAAGAATCGACCTGATTCTTATAGACGAGAGATTATGTAAAGTAAAACTAGATGCTAAAATTTTACCTATTTGTATATCGGATCATGCTCCAATCTTCTTAGAGTTTTTCCCGAGTAATCCTGCTTAAAGATATTCCAGATTTGTTTTTCCCACTTATCTTGCCTCTGATATTAAATTCAAAAATTGGCTAAATAATAAGTTCCAGGAATACTCTTCCTTTAATAAAGAATACATTAATCGTCCCATAATTTTTTGGGAAGCCGCTAAGGCGGTTTTGAGAGGAGAAATTTTAGCTTATTCTATAAACAGGACAAAAAAATTTAAGCTTAGAGAAAGAGAAATCATAAGATCTGTTTCTAATTCTTATAACTCCTACCTATTAGACAAAACACCCAGAAACTGGGCAAAATACACCCAAGCGCTAAAGGAAAGAGACTCCTTTCTTTTACTTAAGGCTACACAGAAAGACCTGAAATTCCAAGCCAAATTATATAGGTATGGGAGCAAATCAGGAAAACTGCTAGCAAAATTAGTAAAAAGAGATAAGTGCTCATCAGGGATTGACTCATTACAAGGAGAAGATAAGACAATAACATCTTCAGAAGACATAATCCAATCCTTTGTAGAATATTATCAGGACATATACTCCCTGAAAACCTCAAATCTACAGGTACGGGAATCCTTTTGGGATAAAATCACATATAATTCGGCTTCGGCAGATCTAGTTGAAGCACTTAATCTTTTCATAACTGAGCCCGAGATTTCAAAAGCAATTCTTGCTCTTTCTTTAAACAAAGCCTCGGGCCCCGACGGTTTGCCTAACGAATTTTATAAAATACTTGCCAAATCAATAACACCACATTTACTTTCTTTATATAATGAGATCTATATAAAAGGCATTATTCCCCCACCCAGTTTTTCTGCTTCATTCACAACCTTAATTCTTAAACAAGGGAAAGAGCCTGATAGAAAGGAATCATACAGGCCGATAGCATTATTAAATACCGATTATAAAATATTATCCTCTATTGTAGCAGATAGGCTCCAATTACTTCTCCCCAGTATCATACATAAAGACCAGGCTGGGTTTATGTCTAAACGTAATTCGTCAGCAAAAATCAGGGAACTATTTTTAACTATAGACTATTTTAACAAGAAAAGGGAGAAGGAGGGGGAGGGAGGCGCCCCAGACGCTGCAATCATTGCAATTGACGCGGAGAAAGCATTTGACTCTGTTCATTTTGATCATCTGTTACACTCTCTTCAACAATTTGGCTTACAAGGTAATTTCTTTAATTTTATTGATAATCTATATAAAACAGCTTCTACTCGAATATTAGTCAATGGTTTAATTTCTTCAAATATTTTTCTTAAAAGAGGTACTCGTCAGGGGTGTCCTCTTTCCCCCCTCCTTTTTAATATCTCAATTGAGCCCTTTGCCATATACATCAGACAACATCTTGATGGTATTAGGATTGGTGAGAAAGAGATGAAATTAGCTTTATATGCTGATGACATCTTAATTTATACATCTAAAACAGCCATTAATGTCCCTAAACTTATATTAATCATACAACAATTTGGGGCTTTCTCTGGTTACAGAGTGAATATGACGAAATCCGAATTATTATGGATCAACCAATCCAAGGACTCTATGGGTAATATTCCATTTAAAATAGTGATCAGCTCCTTTAGATACCTCGGTATTATGATCTCTTCCAATCCAGATACATGGTATAATCTTAACATACCTCCAGTATTGAATAAAATTAAAGAAAACCTGAGAAACTGGCAAAACCTTCCTCTATCACTGTCAGGGCGTATTGCCCTATATAAAATGGTCTGCCTCCCGAAGATATTATACATTTTACAAAACACTCCTTTGGTTCTCAAAGGTAAAGATGTTTTACTATTTAACGCTGTACTGAGAAAATTTATTTGGCAGAATAAAAAGCCCAGAATCTCGCTTACTAAATTGTCTCTTCCTAGAGAGTATGCGGGCCTAGCTTTGCCAGATATAAAACTTTATAATTTTGCCTTTTTGACCCGCTTGATCTTGGACTGGATGTCAGAAAGAGATTATGTCACTAACAACGAATTGGAAAAAAATATTCTATACCCACTCACCCCGTTAGCTATACTTCATTGCACTAGAAGCTCTCTACCGAAAGAGGTGAAAAAAATGAAAACAATGTTTAACCCTTTATTAGCCTGGTGGAAAGTGTGTAACCTCCTTAATATTGAACAAGGAGTATCTAATCATATGCCAATAGTAGGCAACCCTCAATTTCAAGCGGGTCTTAATTTGTCTCCATTCCAGAGATGGGAAGCACTAGGTCTGGGGAAACTATATCAATTGTTGGATTTTGAGAAGAAATGTATTAAAACTTTTGGCACTCTGAGAGAGGAGTTCAAATTATCCCATAAAGAGTTCTTTGCCTACCTACAAGTAAGACACTTTGCTCTAAATTTAGTCGATAAATTTGGTTGGACCTGGTCATTAGGAAATATAGAGAAATGGCTAGTTTTAGCTAAAAATGGCCTAATGTCAGTTTCTCCCATATATCGAGACCTAAACTCCGCAAAAGGCAATTCTAGCTTGGAAAAATTACTTGATAATTGGGCGGTGGTTTTATCGCAGAACTTGGGGGATATTGAATTAATTCAATATTCACTATCTGAGGTCCTAAGAATTACTCTCTCCTCATCTTGGAGAGAATCCCATATAAGATTATTACTCATGACTTATTTTACTCCTGAGAAAGCTGTGCGATGTAGGAACACTGAATTTAACCTATGCCCTAGATGTTCCTTACCATCGGCCAATCTTTTACATATGTTTTGGAATTGTCCAAAAATTCAACAGTTCTGGCTGAAGGTACAATATTGGCTTAATACATTAGGAATCTCCCCTCTGACTCTCTTGCCAGCACATATTATTTTTCTACGGAAAGAATCGGAAGATCGACTAATAAATACTAAATTAGTTAACTTAGCTATTTTAGCAGCAAGATACTTAATCTTAAAAAAATGGAAAAATAGGTCAGCCCCCAGTATCCAAGAGGTCAAAAACTGCCTTAAAAAACAATGTATTCTGGAACAAATAGACACTAATCTAGAAGAAGAAAGGGATATTACTCTGTTTTTCAGAAAGTGGTCTGTTTTTATTAGATCTTTTCCCCCGAATGAAATTGACAGTTTAATATATCCATTCAGAAACACTGAATTGGTTCTGCTTGGCCTCTGGTAAAATTTTATTTTTATTTCTCTTTTTTTTTTTTTTTTTTTTGGTTCTGTTCTGTCTTGCTGAGTGTTGCAATTGCTGCGTTGAATTGTAAATGTTTTTGTCAAGGGGGGGAATAAAGAAAAAAGGAAAAATGTATTTCAACAGTTAATGATGAAGTTCGAGGAGTATCGGACTGAAACAATATGTTAAGATTAACGGAGGTTGAAAGCTCTTAAACTTTACAGAAGGGGTTTACTCTTTTTTTTTTCTTCTGTTTTCTCTTTTGGGCATACTAAGATATGAAATGTAAAATATTGTTGGGTTTCTAATTACTTGTTTTGCCCTTCCTTTATGTTGCTTCCTCTGAAACTGTATGAAATTTTATAACTTTGTTGAAATACAATGATAAAATAAAAAAAAAAAAATTGCATGATCTTTCTGAATCATGAAAGTTTGATTTTGAATTGACTGTCCCTTCAAGTTGGATGCAACAGGAATAATGGGAAGCAGAAACCAAAGGAAGCAATTATTTGAATTTCCTAGATAATCTTAAAGATAAGAATGTTGTAATTAACCGAACGGCACATGACTACTTTGTCCTAAAATAAACAGGTGTTCAGGCAGTTGTTACCCTTGCAGTAGCAAATAGATAAGATGAATTTGCAGCAAATGGGGTTGACACCTTTGTAGAAATACCAGTATATCGGCTAGATGACGAGTATTGCGTTATGAGTGAAAAAGCAGTCTTATGGCTCTTTTTCACTACCGGTGATATTACAAGTCTTGTCAGAATAGCTGTACAGCACACTTTTTTGGCCGTAACGCAACGTAACTACCGCAGCTTTCAAAAAGTTCTTTTTCAATGGGACTTCCATAGCGCCGGTATTATGAGTTTGCCTGGGAGGCCAAAAAGTGAGCGGTACAGCCTATACCATCAAGATTCGTACCGCCATCTAAAGTCAGTAGTTATGAGTTTTACGCTATAAAGCTGTACCATAAAACTCGTAACTAAAGTGCTAATAAGTACACTAACACCCATAAACTACATATTAACCCCTAAACCAAGGCCCTCCCACATCGCAAATAATAAAATAAAATTATTAACCCCTAATCTGCCGCTCCGGACATCGCCACCACTATAATAAACATATTAACCCCTAAACTGCCGTACTCCCGCATCGCAAGCACTAGTTAAATATTATTAACCTCTAATCTGCTGTCCCTAACATCGCCGCAACCTACATTACTATTAACCCATAATCTGCTGCCCCTAAAATCACTGACACTATACTAAAGTTATTAACCCCTAAACCTAACCAGGGCCGGTTTTTGGGTAAGGCAGTAGGCAGCCGCCTTAAGCAACTCCAGCAGGGGGGCACCAGATCTGCCTGGCTGCCAGTATTGGGAAAGCAGTGTCAGTGAAAAAAAATTATCTGAGCAGGGTGATTATTACACAGCTGGCTCTAACACTTATTTTTTGAAAATGACTCAGCAGAATTGCTTTTGCTGATTCCTATGTACTCTAGGCAACTTTTAAATGTTTAGAGGGTATTGACCAAATGCATTAAATAGTTTGTGTTATTTAGGGGCATGTACAATGCATTGTGGGCTTTGTGGCTTCCCTTACATCTGAAAACCTAGTCAAATTGGTTACATGCATTCAATGCTGGCCTGACTCTGTCCGCTATTTTACTATAAAATTCGTTACGTAGTCATTTAAATATGAAAACCTAGTCAAATTGGTTACATGCATTCAATGCTGGCCTGGTTCTGTCCGCTATTTTACTATAAAATTTGTTACGTAGTCATTAAATATGGGTATTAGTGTCTGTGACTGTGTGTTAGTGTGTGTCTGTATATGTGTATTAGTGTCTGTGACTGTGTGAGTGTAAATCTGTATATGTGTATTAGTGTCTGTGACTGTATGTAAGTGTGTTTGTCTGTATATGTGTTTTAGTGTCTGTGACTGTGTGTAAGTGTGTGTCTGTATATGTGTATTAGTGTTGGTGACTGTGTGTAAGTGTGTGTGTGTCTATATATGTGTATTAGTGTCTGTGACTGTGTGTTAGTATGTGTCTGTATATGTGTATTAGTGTCTGTGACTGTGTGTAAATCTGTATATGTGTTTTAGTGTCTGAGACTGTGTGTAAGTGTGTGTGTCTGTATATGTGTATTAGTGTCTGTGACTGTGTGTGTGTGTCTGTATATGTGTATTAGTGTCTGTGACTGTGTGTAAGTGTGTGTGTCTGTATATGTGTATTAGTGTCTGTGACTGTGTGTGTGTCTGTATATGTGTATTAGTGTCTGTGACTGTGTGTTAGTGTGTGTGTGTGTATGTGTATTGTCTGTGACTGTGTTAGTGTATGTGTGTGTGTCTATATTGTCTGTAAATGTGTGTTAGTGTGTGTGTGTTAGTGTCTGTGGCTGGCTCCTAAGCTTACATTTCTGCTTTTCAAATACAGATACCAAGAGAACGAAGAAAATTGAAAATAGGAGTTAATTAGAAAGTTGCTTAAAGTGAAGTTCAAGTCCGCCTCTATAGTTAACATTTTTGGCATTTGTTTTCTAAAATAGTATCATGTTCATTCATCCTTTTTCATAAAATTAGTCTTTTCAATCTAAAATTTATTATATATTTAACGTCGGTATTGCTTCAATTGTCCGCCCGACATTTCTAACTTTTTGATTGACAGTTTTTACAACTGTCTTAACCTATCCCTTTACTTACCCCGTGGCGTCCTGCCCCTTTTCTCAATCGTCATCATCCACTATTGCGCATGCGTATTACACTGTGTGTCATCCTCATCACAATGCTCGTTCACGCTTAGCGCATGCGTATTTTGCAGTATAGCGGCTTTTGATACATTGAATCAATCGGAACTGCTCGCAATAGAAGAAAGGACGAGATCCGGCTATATTCAATAATCGAAGGTAAATAACGTCTATCGAAATGCCCATAACAGTGTTTTATGCCAAAGTTTGCAGTGTCTATATTGTACATAAAAACTTGGGGAATAATATTGAGATCGTCACTCATAAAATTAACAATACTATCTTCTACGATAAAGTAGAAATTTCATGTTTATTCAGTTTGAAAACAGTAATCACCCTCTATAAGTAACTGCATTTCTAAATCAACTATATTGATTTCCAAATTATAATGCACGAATTTGTTGTAAATATATCAATAACTAACATTTATACTTTATTTACATTTTTATTTTTTATATATATTCGCAATAGAAATACATAGGTAAAGCAATTGTAATTTTTGATTTTTTTGTTCGTTTATCATCAAAGGATATTTCGGACTCTCCTATTTTAAAGGTGTATATAGCAATCGTTTTGTTATTTTATTTTTATATCTAAATATATATTTAGATCGCCTTGATTATTTTTTTCATAAATCTTGGGACAAAGGCTTTTATTTTAATTACTCTGAAAGAATTTTATCTTTGGTTAATATTATTAGTTTGTAATAAATATTGTCTAATCTCTATATCTCCTGATATCTAAAATTTCAATATTATTTTTTAAAATACTTTTTGTCCGTATACAAGAATCGATTCGAATTGTTTTTAAAAAAATATTTTTGTGAAATTAGGTTAGAATATCCAGCAGAAATGAATGAAAGATTATGTACAAACAATTCAAAAAATATATAAATTAGAAGTCAATAGATAACATGAAGAACAATTAATATCGAAACTATAATGAAATGAGCGCAAATGAAACGGTAAAAAAGTTTAGGAATGATTGCATCAATACATAAACAAACAATGAGTGGTAACAGATATGAAAGTATTTTTTTAATAATCTAGGATCGATGTGGATTTTACAATAAGTAATCTTTAGATTCAGTGAATACTGAGCAAAATAAATATAGAAGTAAAATGAATACAAAATAAGATTTCATTACAATAAACTAAGATTTGCATTGGAATAACAATAGATTTCGATTAATATGCTGATTAAAAAAGGATTAACGCTATAAAATTAGAATAAAGTTTAGTTGCGATCTATATTACATACGATGAAAGTAATAAACCAAATAATGTTGATAAACATACTTACAGTCAATAATATGAAAAAGAAGGCAATATAGTGTAGAAAACACGGAGTTTTTGCCACAAAACAAGTGATTGCAATAGCGGTAATAGAGAACGATACGATTGGCCACTCAAGCAAATACAATATAACGATGTTAATGAATAAAATCAAAGACGGACTGAAATTCTAAACGCATGCGCAAATGAAGCCGTAATACGCATGCGTATATCGAAGCGCTTGTTGTGCACGCGCTTTCGAGAGACGATTTCACCTCAGTCTTACGCTACATACGTCATTGCAGCCAAATAAGGAAGTGGACCGGGGGAGGAGTAACAGTGCGAAAAAACGGTATTCTATATATTAAATTTAATGTTGTTTATTACATTTTTTTTTAAAACAAACTTAGCGACTGTGCTATTGAGCTCTTAATGTTTAAAGGGGTGATGAGCATAGTGGTAAAATTGAACTTCACTTTAAAATGTCATGCTTTATCTGAATCATGATATAAACATTTGGGCTACATATCCCTTTAACTAGCAATGGGATGGTATGTAATTGGGGGGGGGGGGGCGGAAAAATGTATCCTCGCCTTTGGGGCCAAAACCTGAACCTAACCCTAAGTCTAACCCTAACACCCCCTAACTTTAATGTAATTAAAATAAATCTAAATAAAACCTACTATTAATAACTAAATAATTCCTATTTAAAACGAAATATTTACCTGTAAAATAAACCCTAAGCTAGCTACAATATAACTAATAGTTATATCGTATCTAGCTTAGGTTTTATTTTTATTCCACAGGCAAGTTTGTATTTATTTTAAATAGGTAGACTAGTTAGTAAATAGTTATTAACTATTTACTAGCTACCTAGCTAAAATAAATACAAATTTACCTGTAAAATAAAACCTAACCTGAGTTACACTAACACCTAACCTTACACTACAATTAAATAAATTACATTAATTAGATACAATTAACTAAATTACAAAAACAAACACTAAATTATACAAAATAAAAAAGAAATGATCAAATATTTAAACTAATTACACCTAATCTAATAGCCCTATCAAAATAAAAAAGCCCCCCAAAATAAAAAAAAAACCTAGCCTAAACTAAACTGACAATTGCCCTTAAAAGGCATTGCCCCAAAGAAATCAGCTCTTTTTCCTGTTCCAATCAGCTAATAGAATGCAAGCTCAATCCTTTTGGCTGATTGGATCGCATATATATACAGATTGCCATTGGCTCACCCATGTGTTCTGTCAGCAACCAGTAGTGCATTGCAGCTCATTCATCAAAGCATACGAAGAGAACGAAGAAAAATTGGTAATAGGAGTAAATTAGAAAGTTGCTTAAAATTGCACGCTCTATCTGAATCATGAAATAAAAAATGTTGGTTTCATATCTCTTTAACATAGCAGAATATGCTCTATTTATTCGTAAATACATATTTCTTTATACAGTATATCTGATAGTATGTTTGTACAAAATATATATATACCTATATATATATATATATATATATATATATATATATATATATATATATATATATATATAATTATATATAGGCATAGATATATACCGATATATATATATATATAGGAATGTCTATTTAGAAATTCATAGAACATATTCTGGTATGTGCAGAACATTGGAATGTGAAATATTTACAGTAAATACACACTATGCGGCCGCTAGCAGGGGGTGTCAATCACCCTGATCGTATTTGATCAGGATGATTGCTATCTGTCACCTCAGAGGTGGTAAGCGAGTTAAGGAGCAGCGGTCTTAAGACCGCTGCTTCTTAACTTAAGTTTCCGGCAAGCCTGGAGGCTCGTGCGGAAACAGCAGCATATGCTGCTTCTTAAATCGGCCCCTATAATACTTTATAAACTATGAATATTGCATAAATATGCTTTTACAAGTTTTTATCTACTTAACTGCAAAGGGCTCTAATGCACTTAGAAATATGTCTACATATGTATGAATGTGTTTATATGTGTATCTATGTCTGTAAATACATATATACACATATAAATACATAAATACATATATACACACACACACACACACACATATATATATATATATATATGTATCTCTATGGTTTTTTTTCTCTAACACCAGAGACCTCATATCTTTGAGCCTTTATAACTTTTTTGTGCAATATTTAGGTGGCCATGCAACGAAGTTGCAGGACAACCTATTGTTATTGTCAGGATTATTATTATTAGGTGGCCATGCAACAAAGTTGCAGGACAACCTATTGTTATTGCCAGGATTATTAGGTGGCCATGCAACGAAGTTGCAGGACAACCTACACTGTGTGCAGAATTATTAGGCAAATGAGTATTTTGACCACATCATCCTCTTTATGCATGTTGTCTTACTCCAAGCTGTATAGGCTCGAAAGCATATTAGGTGATGTGCATCTCTGTAATGAGAAGGGGTGTGGTCTAATGACATCAACACCCTATATCAGGTGTGCATAATATTAAGCAACTTCCTTTCCTTTGGCAAAATGGGTCAAAAGAAGGACTTGACAGGCTCAGAAAAGTAAAAAATAGTGAGATATCTTGCAGAGGGATGCAGCACTCTTAAAATTGCAAAGCTTCTGAAGCGTGATCATCGAACAATCAAGCGTTTCATTCAAAATAGTCAACAGGGTCGCAAGAAGCGTGTGGAAAAACCAAGGCGCAAAATAACTGCCCATGAACTGAGAAAAGTCAAGCGTGCAGCTGCCAAGATGCCACTTGCCACCAGTTTGGCCATATTTCAGAGCTGCAACATCACTGGAGTGCCCAAAAGCACAAGGTGTGCAATACTCAGAGACATGGCCAAGGTAAGAAAGGCTGAAAGACGACCACCACTGAACAAGACACACAAGCTGAAACGTCAAGACTGGGCCAAGAAATATCTCAAGACTGATTTTTCTAAGGTTTTATGGACTGATGAAATGAGAGTGAGTCTTGATGGGCCAGATGGATGGGCCCGTGGCTGGATTGGTAAAGGGCAGAGAGCTCCAGTCCGACTCAGACGCCAGCAAGGTGGAGGTGGAGTACTGGTTTGGGCTGGTATCATCAAAGATGAGCTTGTGGGGCCTTTTCGGGTTGAGGATGGAGTCAAGCTCAACTCCCAGTCCTACTGCCAGTTTCTGGAAGACACCTTCTTCAAGCAGTGGTACAGGAAGAAGTCTGCATCCTTCAAGAAAAACATGATTTTCATGCAGGACAATGCTCCATCACACGCGTCCAAGTACTCCACAGCGTGGCTGGCAAGAAAGGGTATAAAAGAAGAAAATCTAATGACATGGCCTCCTTGTTCACCTGATCTGAACCCCATTGAGAACCTGTGGTCCATCATCAAATGTGAGATTTACAAGGAGGGAAAACAGTACACCTCTCTGAACAGTGTCTGGGAGGCTGTGGTTGCTGCTGCACGCAATGTTGATGGTGAACAGATCAAAACACTGACAGAATCCATGGATGGCAGGCTTTTGAGTGTCCTTGCAAAGAAAGGTGGCTATATTGGTCACTGATTTGTTTTTGTTTTGTTTTTGAATGTCAGAAATGTATATTTGTGAATGTTGAGATGTTATATTGGTTTCACTGGTAAAAATAAATAATTGAAATGGGTATATATTTGTTTTTTGTTAAGTTGCCTAATAATTATGCACAGTAATAGTCACCTGCACACACAGATATCCCCCTAAAATAGCTATAACTAAAAACAAACTAAAAACTACTTCCAAAACTATTCAACTTTGATATTAATGAGTTTTTTGGGTTCATTGAGAACATGGTTGTTGTTCAATAATAAAATTAATCCTCAAAAATACAACTTGCCTAATAAATCTGCACTCCCTGTATTGTTATTGTCAGGATTATTATTATCATTAGGTGGCCATGCAACGAAGTTGCAGGACAACCTATTGTTATTGTCAGGATTATTATTATTATTATTATTATTATTATTTTTTATTATTATTATTATTATTATTATTCCGCCACTTTTTCTATTGCCCATAACTTTTGAACTGCTAAAGCAAAGCTCTTGAAATCAGGTACAGTTATACCCTGCTCATACAGCGGGTTAGGGACCTGAGCCCCGCTGTAAAGTGAAAACCGCCTTAAAGTGAAACAAGGCAGTTTTAGCTTTCTTTTCAGTGTTTAAAATCTTGAAAACATGTTTGAACTAACATATATTAGGGGTGCAATAGTGCTATGTTTAGTTTAACACTAGCACAGCACAGTATTCAATTAGTATTCAATAAATACTGTACCTGTAAAATTGTGACAATTATGGTAGTACAATTTGCCAGACTATAGTACTGAGAATGCTATAAGCAGAGTGAACTAATCATAACAAAATGGTGCCATTCACTTTTCTAGCAATCTCACAATGATTATAGCACTGTTTCAAAATCCTTGGAGGTTGAACTTCAGCTCCACAAAGCGCTGTATTAGTGAATCGCTTTAAAGTGAAGCGCTGTAAAGTGAGGTATACCTGTATGCTAGTACATCCTATTGCTCTGCTACATCTCATGCAATATTGAACTCATAGGTCATAAGGTTACGCAGCCATATTGCTTTTTGCGACAAATTTCGATAAACGCTTAATAATCTTTATCTCCGGAACTGCTAATGTTACAACTTTGAAACTTGCTGTGCTCAGTGCTGCTATGAACTAGATTTGCCATTGCTAAACAGAAGTGCCTTGGTCACATGAAGTAGCAGCCATCTTGCATTTTGCGAAAATCTTTAAACATCTCTTTCTCTTAAACCGCTTAGTGCAATAAAGCGCAATTTTGCACATATGCTCCTTGCAACGTCCTCTACCAAGTTTGTTAAAATTGCGATTTTTCCATAATCAACATGGCTGCTGTGAGACATTAACCTTTTTATCGCCATTTAATTGCGTAATTTTGCACTTTATACATTAGTTTTACAATGTTTAACAATATTACAGTGTAATAGACACATGATTACACATAGTCATAACCCTTAAAGACAATATTGCAGTTAAAATTCGCATTGCGCAATCGCCTTCGTGAAATAAAACATTTGCAAATTTTCATGAAACTTGTGCAAATTGTAGAGGTCTATAGTGAGCATTAGTATGTGCAATTTGAAAGCCATACATTGCATAGCTTGGCGGCCATTTTGTTTCGTATGCGCCATTTTTACAAACTATAAAAATCTTCTTCTCCGAAACCGCTTATAGGAGAGACTTGAAATTTTGTTTATAGAGTTATCTTATGACTAACATTCAGATTTGTTCAAGAGAAGTTGATACGTCATGTGGTTTGGCAGCCATTTTGAATTGTTCAAAAACGCTTAACGATATTTTTAAATTATTAATAAAACAACAATCGTTTTACAAAAATGCTTTATTTTTGCCATGTGTATTGACATCTATATTGAGAACTATTGTGCATAATATGGAGGCTTTATATTATATGATCTGGCAGCCATTTTGTTTTACGCGAACATTTTGAAAATCTATTTTCTTTGCAACCACATGTTAGAACTGTGAAACTTGCTGTATAACCTTATATTGTGACCTAGATACACAGTTGTTCATGTTGATGGAATTAGTTACAAGCTGTGGCAGCCATATTGATTTACGCGAAAATTTTGAAAATGTGATTTCTTTGCAACCGCTTATTTTAAATCTTTGAAATTTGCTGTATAGCTATATATTGTGACTTAGCAGCTTGTATGCCATTGCAAAGTCGATGCGCATGGCCACCTCTATCGCTGCTTGTTATTATTTTTATTATTCCTCCACTTATTTAAATGCTTACAAAAACAACAGCATAACTCAAAAACTCATGAAACTTTGCACAATGCTAAAGATCTATGCTGTGCATAATCCTTTGCAACATAAATCTTATAGGTCATGTGATCTAGCAGCCATATTGCTTTTTGCGACAAATTTCGACAACCGCTTGAAAATCTTCTTCTCCAGAACCGCTTATATTACAGCTGTGAAACTTCCTGTGTGTACTGCTGTACTTACCTAGAATAAAGTTTGTTCAAGAGAAGTGATTTAATCACATGACCTGGATGCCATTTTGAATTGTGCGAAAATCTTTAAACATCTTCTTCTCTGCAACCGCTAAGGGCAATGAAGTGCAATTTTGCACATGTGCTCCTTGCAAGGTCCTCTAGCAAGTTTGTTCAAACTGAAAATTTTTCATAATCAACATGGCTGCTATGAGCCATTCACCTTTTTATCGCTGTTTAATTGCGTAAATTTGCACTTTATGGATTATGTTTACACTATTTAACTATATTACAGTGTAGCAGACACATGAGTACACATAGTCATGACCCCTAAAGGCAATATTGCAGTAAAAATTTGCACTGCGCAGTCGCCTTCGTGAAATAAAACATTTGCAAATTTTCATAAAACGTCTGCAAATTGTAGAGGTCTATAGTGAGCATTAGTATGTGCAATTTGAAAGCCATACAATGCATAGCTTGGCGGCCATTTTGTTTCGTGTGCACGTTTTTTAAAAATTACAAAAATCTTCTTCTCCGAAACCGCTTATGACACAGACTTGAAATTTTGTTTACAGAGTTATCTTATGACTAACATTCAGATTTGTTCAAGAGAAGTTGATAGGTCATGTGGTTTGGCAGCCATTTTGAATTGTTCAAAAACGCTTAACGATATTTTTTAAATTAATAATAAAACAAAAAACGTTTTACAAAAATGCTTTATTTTTGCCATGTTTATTGACATCTATGGTGACAATTATTGTGCATAATTTGGAGGCTGTATATCATATGATCTGGCAGCCATTTTGTTTTATGCAAATATTTCGAAAATCTATTTTCTCTGCAACTGCTTATGTTAGAACTGTGAAACTTGCTGTATAACCTTATATTGTGACCTAGAGTCACAGTTGTTCATGTTGAAGGAATTGGTCACAAGCTGTGGCAGCCATATTGGTTTACGCGAAAATTTCAAAAATGTATTTTCTTTCCAACCGCTTATGTTAAAGCTGTGAAATTTGCTGTAAAACAAAAGTTACATCTGATCATGATGAAAGTATTGGTCATATGGTGGGGCAGCCATCTTGAAAACGCAAAAATTTCGAAAATGTGTTTTCTTTCCAACTGCTAATGTTAGAATTGTAAAAACTTCTATAAAGCTTTATATTGTGACTTAGCTGCTTGTATGCCATTGCAATGTCAATGCGCATGGCCACCTCTATCGCTGCTTGCAGCTATATTTATTATTATTAGGTGGCCATGCAACGAAGTTGCAGGACAACCTATTGTTATTGTCAGGATTATTATTAGGTGGCCATGCAACGAAGTTGCAGGACAACCTATTGTTATTGCCAGGATTATTATTATTAGGTGGCCATGCAACGAAGTTGCAGGACAACCTATTGTTATTGTCAGGATTATTATTATTATTATTATTATTTTTTTTTTTTTTTTTTTTTAATTATTATTATTATTCCGCCACTTTTTCTATTGCCCATAACTTTTGAACTGCTAAAGCAAAGCTCTTAAAATCAGGTATGCTAATACAGCCTATTGCTCTGCTACATCTCATGCAATATTGAACTCATAGGTCATAAGGTTACGCAGCCATATTGCTTTTTGCGACAAATTTCGAGAAACGCTTAATAATCTTTATTTCCGGAACTGCTAATGTTACAACTTTGAAACTTGCTGTGCTCAGTGCTGCTATGAACTAGATCTGCCATTGCTCAACAGAAGTGCCTTGGTCACATGATGTAGCAGCCATCTTGCATTTTGCGAAAATCTTTAAACATCTTCTTCTCTTAAACCGCTTAGTGCAATAAAGCGCAATTTTGCACATATGCTCCTTGCAAGGTCCACTACCAAGTTTGTTAAAATTGCGATTTTTCCATAATCAACATGGCTGCTGTGAGACATTAACCTTTTTATCGCCATTTAATTGCGTAATTTTGCACTTTATACATTAGTTTTACAATGTTTAACAATATTACAGTGTAATAGACACATGATTACACATAGTCATAACCCTTAAAGACAATATTGCAGTTAAAATTCGCATTGCGCAATCGCCTTCGTGAAATAAAACATTTGCAAATTTTCATGAAACTTCTGCAAATTGTAGAGGTCTATAGTGAGCATTAGTATGTGCAATTTGAAAGCTATACATTGCATAGCTTGGCGGCCATTTTGTTTCGTATGCGCCATTTTTACAAACTCTAAAAATCTTCTTCTCCGAAACCGCTTATGGGACAGACTTGAAATTTTGTTTATAGAGTTATCTTATGACTAACATTCAGATTTGTTCAAGAGAAGTTGATACGTCATGTGGTTTGGCAGCCATTTTGAATTGTTCAAAATTGCTTAACGATATTTTTAAACTAATAATAAAACAAAAACCGTTTTACAAAAATGCTTTATTTTTGCCATGTTTATTGACATCTATAGTGAGCACTATTGTGCGTAATATGGAGGCTGTATATCTTACGATCGGGCAGCCATCTTGGTTTACGCGAAAATTTCGAAAGTCTATTTTCTCTGCAACCGCTTATGTAAGAACTGTGAAATTTGCTGTACTGTCTTATATTGTGACCTAGATTCACAAATGCTCATTAGGAGAGAATCAGTCACATGATGCGGCAGCAATATCGGTTTTATGTTTATCGTAATTATTTGTAATTCAATACTGCCTCTTTTGAGTCAATTGCTCACAAAACACAAATTACTTATGCTAAACTCTTGAAATCAGGTATGCGGGTACAGACTATTGCAATGCTTTATCTCATGCAATATTGAACTCATAGGTCATAAGGTTACGCAGCCATATTGTTTTTTGCGACAAATTTCGAGAACTGCTTAATAATCTTTAGCCCTGGAACTGCTTATGTTGCAACTTTGAAACTTGCTGTGCTTAGTGCTGCTATGACCTAGATTTGCCATTGCTCAGCAGAAGTGCCTTGGTCACATGATGTAGCAGCCATCTTGCATTTTGCGAAAATCTTTAAACATCTTCTTCTCTTAAACCGCTTAGTGCAATAAAGTGCAATTTTGCACATATGCTCCTTGCAAGGTCCTCTACCAAGTTTGTTAAAATTGCGATTTTTCCATAATGAACATGGCTGCTGTGAGACATTAACCTTTTTATCGCCATTTAAAAGCGTAATTTTGCACTTTATACATTAGTTTTACAATATTTAACAATATTACAGTGTAATAGACACATTATTACACATAGTCATAACCCTTAAAGACAATATTGCAGTTAAAATTTGCATTGCGCAATCGCCTTTGTGAAATAAAACATTTGCAAATTTTCATGAAACTTCTGCAAATTGTAGAGGTCTATAGTGAGCATTAGTATGTGCAATTTGAAAGCCATACATTGCATAGCTTGGCGGCCATTTTGTTTCATATGCGCTGTTTTTAAAAGCTACAAAAATCTTCTTCTCCTAAACCGCTTATGGCACAGACTTGAAATTTTGTTTACAGAGTTATGTTATGATTAACATTCAGATTTGTTCAAGAGAAGTTGATAGGTCATGTGGTTTGGCAGCCATTTTGAATTGTTCAAAAATGCTTAACGATATTTTTAAATTATTAATTAAACAACAACCATTTTACAAAAATGCTTTATTTTTGCCGTGTGTATCGACATCTATAGTGAGAACTATTGTGCATAATATGGAGGCTTTATATTATATGATCTGGCAGCCATTTTGTTTTACGCGAAAATTTCGAAAATCTATTTTCTCTGCAACCACTTATGTTAGAACTGTGAAACTTGCTGTATAACCTTATATTGTGACCTAGATACACAGTTGTTCATGTTGATGGAATTAGTTACAAGCTGTGGCAGCCATATTGATTTACGCGAAAATTTTGAAAATGTGATTTCTTTGCAACCGCTTATGTTAAATCTTTGAAATTTGCTGTATAGCTATATATTGTGACTTAGCAGCTTGTATGCCATTGCAAAGTCGATGCGCATGGCCACCTCTATCGCTGCTTGCAGCTATATTTATTATTATTTTTATTATTCCGCCACTTTCTATTGCCCATAACTTTTGAACTGCTAAAGCAAAGCTCTTGAAATCAGGTATGCTGGTACAGCCTATTGCAATGCTACATCTCATGCAATATTGAACTCATAGGTCATAAGGTTACGCTGCCATATTGCTTTCTGCGACAAATTTCGAGAAACACTTAATAATCTTTATCTCTAGAACTGCTTGTGTTACAACTTTGAAACTTGCTGTGCTCAGTGCTGCTATGAACTAGATTTGCCACTGCTCAACAGAAGTGCCTTGGTCACATGATGTAGCAGCCATCTTGCATTTTGCGAAATTTTTTAAACATCTTCTTCTCTTAAACCGCTTAGTGCAATAAAGCAAAATTTTGCACATATGCTCCATGCAAGGTCCTCTACCAAGTTTGTTAAAATTGCGATTTTTCCATAATCAACATGGCTGCTGTGAGACATTAACCTTTTAATCGCCCTTTAATTGCGTAATGTTGCACTTTTTACATTAGTTTTACAATATTTAACAATATTACAGTGTAATAGACACATGATTACACATAGTCATAACCCTTAAAGACAATACTGCAGTTAAAATTCGCATTGCGCAGTCGCCTTCGTGAAATAAAACTTTTGCAAATTTTCATGAAACTTCTGCAAATTATAGAGGTATATAGTGAGCATTAGTATGTGCAATTTGAAAGCCATACATTGCATAGCTTGGCGGCCATTTTGTTTCGTATGCGCCATTTTTACAAACTATAAAAATCTTCTTCTCCGAAACCGCTTATGGGACAGCCTTGAAATTTTGTTTATAGAGTTATCTTATGACTAACATTCAGATTTGTTCAAGAGAAGTTGATACGTCATGTGGTTTGGCAGCCATTTTGAATTGTTCATAAACGCTTAACAATATTTTTAAATAATTAATAAAACAACAACCGTTTTACAAAAATGCTTTATTTTTGCCATGTGTATTGACATCTATATTGAGAACTATTGTGCATAATATGGAGGCTTTATATTATATGATCTGGCAGCCATTTTGTTTTACGCGAAAATTTCAAAAATCTATTTTCTCTGCAACCACTTATGTTAGAAATGTGAAACTTGCTGTATAACCTTATATTGTGACCTAGATATACATTTGTTCATGTTGATGGAATTAGTTACAAGCTGTGGCAGCCATATTGATTTACGCGAAAATTTTGAAAATGTGATTGCTTTGCAACCGCTTATGTTAAATCTTTGAAATTTGCTGTATAGCTATATATTGTGACTTAGCAGCTTGTATGCCATTGCAAAGTCGATGCGCATGGCCACCTCTATCGCTGCTTGCAGCTATATTTATTATTTTTATTATTCCGCCACTTATTCTATTGCCCATAACTTTTGAACTGCTAAAGCACAGCTCTTGAAATCAGGTATGCTAGTACAGCCTATTGCTCTGCTACATCTTATACAATATTGAACTCATAGGTCATAAGGTTACGCAGCCATATTGCTTTTTGCGCCAAATTTCGAGAAATGCTTAATAATCTTTATCTCTGGAACTGCTTGTGTTACAACTTTGAAACTTGCTGTGCTCAGTGCTGCTATGAACTAGATTTGCCATTGCTCAACAGAAGTGCCTTGGTCACATGATGTAGCAGCCATCTTGCATTTTGCGAAAATCTTTAAACATCTTCTTCTCTTAAATCGCTTAGTGCAATAAAGCGCAATTTTGCACATATGCTCCTTGCAATGTCCTCTACCAAGTTTGTTAAAATTGCGATTTTTCCATAATCAGCATGGCTGCTGTGAGACATTAACCTTTTAATCGCCATTTAATTGCGTAATTTTGCACTTTATACATTAGTTTTACAATATTTAACAATATTACAGTGTAATAGACACATGATTACACATAATCATAACCCTTAAAGACAATATTGCAGTTAAAATTTGCATTGCGCAGTCGCCTTCGTGAAATAAAACATTTGCAATTTTTCATGAAACTTCTGCAAATTGTAAAGGTCTATAGTGAGCATTAGTATGTACAATTTGAAAGCCATACAATGCATAGCTTGGCGGCCATTTTGTTTCGTATGCGCTGTTTTTAAAAACTATAAAAATCTTCTTCTCCCAAACCGCTTAAGGCACACACTTGAAATTTTGTTTACAGAGTTATCTTATGACTAACATTCAGATTTGTTCAAGAGAAGTTGATAGGTCATGTGATTTGGCAGCCATTTGGAATTGTTCAAAAACGCTTAACAATATTTTTAAATTAATAATAAAACAAAAACCGTTTTACAAAAATGCTTTATTTTTGTCATGTTTATTCACATCTATGCTGACAATTACTGTGCATAATATGGAGGCTGTATATCATATGATCTGGCAGCCATTTTGTTTTATGGGAATATTTCGAAAATCTATTTTCTCTGCAACTGCTTATGTTAGAACTGTGAAACTTGCTGTATAACCTTATATTGTGACATAGAGTCATAGTTGTTCATGTTGAAGGAATTGGTCACAAGCTGTGGCAGCCATATTGGTTTATGCGAAAATTTTCTTTCCAACCGCTTATGTTAAAGCTGTGAAATTTGCTGTATAACCATATATTGTCACCTAGAGTTATATCTGATCGTGATGAAAGTATTGGTCATATGGTGGGGCAGCCATCTTGAAAAACGCAAACATTTCAAAAATGTGTTTTCTTTCCAACTGCTAATGTTAGAATTGTAAAAACTTCTATAAAGCTTTATATTGTGACTTAGCTGCTTCTATGCCATTGCAATGTCGATGCGCATGGCCACCTCTATCGCTGCTTGCAGCTATATTTATTATTATTATTATTCCGCGACTTTTTCAATTGCTTATAAAAACAACAGCATAACTCAAAAACTCATGAAACTTGGCACTATGCTAAAGATCTATACTGTGCATAATCCTATGCAACATAAATCTCATAAGTCATGTGATCTAGCAGCCATATTGCTTTTTGCGACAAATTTCGACAACCGCTTGAAAATCTTCTTCTCCAGAACCGCTTATGTTAAAGCTGTGAAACTTGCTGTGTGTACTGCTGTACTGACCTAGAATAAAGTTTGTTCAAGAGAAGTGATTTAGTCACATGACCTAGCTGCCATTTTGAATTGTGCGAAAATCTTTAAACATCTTCTTCTCTGCAACCGCTAAGTGCAATGAAGCGCAATTTTGCACATGTGCTCCTTGCAAGGTCCTCTACCAAGTTTGTTCAAACTGCGAATTTTCATAATCAACATGGCTGCTATGAGCCATTCGCCTTTTTATCGCTGTTTAATTGCGTACATTTGCACTTTATGCATTATGTTTGCACTTAACAATATTACAGTGTAACAGACACATGATTACACATAGTCATAACCCTTAAAGACAATATTGCAGTTAAAATTCGCATTGCGCAGTCGCCTTCGTGAAATAAAACATTTGCAAATTTTCATAAAACTTCTGCAAATTGTAGAGGTCTATAGTGAGCATTAGTATGTGCAATTTGAAAGCCATACAATGCATAGCTTGGCGGCCATTTTGTTTCGTATGCGTGTTTTTTAAAAACTACAAAAATCTTCTTCTCCAAAACCGCTTATGGCACAAACTTGAAATTTTGTTTACAGAGTTATCTTATGACTAACATTCAGATTTGTTCAAGAGAAGTTGATAGGTCATGTGGTTTGGCAGCCATTTTGAATTGTTCAAAAACGCTTAAAGGGACATAATACTCATATGCTAAATCACTTGAAACTGATGCAGTATAACTGTAAAAAGCTGACAGGAAAATATCACCTGAGCATCTCTATGTAAAAAAGGAAGATATTTTACCTCACAATCTCCTCAGCTCAGCAGAGTAAGTTCTGTGTAAAAAGTTATACTTCACCTGCTCCCAGCTGCAGGTAAAAATAAAAAAAAAATTAAGAAATGAACAGCAGCCAATCAGCATCAGCAGTGCTGAGGTCATGAACTCTTACTGTGATCTCATGAGATTTGACTTAACTCATGGAATCAGCCAATCAGATTCAAGTTCAATCCGATTGGCTGATCCGATCAGCCAATCAGATTGAGCTCGCATTCTATTGGCTTTTCCGACCAATGTTGGGGGGGGGGGGGGGGTATTGTATGTTTTTTTTCTCCAGGCAAAAGAGCTGAATTCTTTGGGGCATGCACCGCAAATGGCCCTTTTAAGGGCTGGTAAGGTAAAAGAGCTTTTCTATTTTAATTTTAGAATAGGGTAGGGCATTTTTTTATTTTGGGGGGCTTTGTTATTTTATTAGGGGGCTTAGAGTAGGTGTAATTAGTTTAAAATGGTTGTAATATTTTTCTAATGTTTGTAAATATTTTTTTATTTTTTGTAACTTAGTTCTTTTTTATTTTTTGTACTTTAGTTAGTTTATTTAATTGTATTTATTTGTAGGTATTGTATTTAATTAATTTATTGATAGTGTAGTGTTAGGTTTAATTGTAGATAATTGTAGATATTTTATTTCATTCATTTATTGATAGTGTAGTGTTAGGTTTAATTGTAACTTAGGTTAGGATTTATTTTACAGGTAATTTTGTAATTATATTAACTAGGTAGCTATTAAATAGTTATTAACTATTTAATAGCTATTGTACCTGGTTAAAATAATTACAAAGTTGCCTGTAAAATAAATATTAATCCTAAAATAGCTACAATATAATTATAATTTATATTGTAGCTATATTAGGGTTTATTTTACAGGTAAGTATTTAGCTTTAAATAGGAATAATTTATTTAATAAGAGTTAATTTATTTTGTTAGATTTAAATTATATTTAACTTAGGGGGGTGTTAGTGTTAGACTTAGCTTTAGGGGTTAATACATTTATTAGAGTAGCGGTGAGGTCCGGTCAGCAGATTAGGGGTAAATAAGTGTAGGTAGGTGTCGGCGACGTTGAGGGGGGCAGATTAGGGGTTAATAAATATAATATAGGGGTCGGCGGTGTTAGGGGCAGCAGATTAGGGGTACATAAGTATAACGTAGGTGGCGGTGGTGTGCGGTCTGCAGATTAGGGGTTAAAAAATGTATTATAGTGGCGGCGATGTGGGGGGACCTCGGTTTAGGGGTACATAGGTAGTTTATGGGTGTTAGTGTACTTTAGAGCACAGTAGTTAAGAGCTTTATGAACCTGCATTAGCCCAAAAAGCTCTTAACTCCTGTTTTTTTTCTGTGGCTGGAGTTTTGTAGTTAGATTTCTAACGCTCACTTCAGCCACGACTCTAAATACCGGCGTTAGAAAGATCCCATTAAAAAGATAGGATACGCAAATGACGTAAGGGGATCTGCGGTATGGAAAAGTTGCGGCAGCAAAGTGAGCGTTAGACCCTTTAATGACTGACTCTAAATACCAGCGGGCGGTAAAAACCAGCGTTAGGACCCCCTAACGCTGGTTTTGACGGTTACCGCCAAACTCTAAATCTAGGCGATAGTAAGCTTCCTTTACCTGATTGGTGAAATAATATGAGAGTTCACGAGGCTCATCCTTTCAGCTGTCCCAGGACAGACACACTAAAATGCTGCTTAGAAATCCTTTACAAAGGGAGGTGGCTACTGAGAAACTTTTGAGGTAAAATATCTTTCTTTTTTACATAGAGTTGTTCAGGAGATATTTTCTAGTCAGCTTTTTACAGCTATGCTGCATCACTTTAAAGTGTTTAAACATTTGGGTATTATGGCCCTTTAATGATATTTTAAAATTAATAATAAAACAAAATCCGTTTTACAAAAATGCTTTTATTTTGCCATGTTTATTGAGATTTATAGTGAGCACTATTGTGCGTAATACGGAGGCTGTATATCTTACGATCGGCCAGCCATCTTGGTTTATGCGAAAATTTTCGAAAGTCTATTTTCTCTGCAACCGCTTATGTAAGAACTGGGACATTTGCTGTACAGTGTTATATTGTGACCTAGATTAACATCTGATCGTGATGAAAGTATTGGTCATACGGTGGGGCAGCGATCTTGAAAAACGCAAAAATTTTGAAAATGTGTTTTCTTTCCAACTGCTAATGTTAGAATTGTAAAAACTTCTATAAAGCTTTATATTGTGACTTAGCTGCTTGTATGTCATTGCAATGTTGATGCAGATGGCCACCTCTATCGCTGCTTGCAGCTATATTTTCTTTTTATAATTAGTATTAGATGGTGTTATTATGAGTGTAACTATACTTTGTAATGCATTTTTTATGTGTTTTGTGAGACTTTTTTGTTTTGCAAGACAGTTAACCAGAGCTCTGAGGTTGTGCTAACCCGATGCACGTTAAATTCAATAGCGCTAAAGAAATCACATTTACTTTCAACTTGTAATATGAGTTGAACATCTGACGCGTGCAAACAGCAGTGATAAACCTATTATCATGTGCACGTAACTGTTAATGTGCCCCTTGTAATCTGGCCCTGTATGTTTTGGCTTTAATGGCTTTTATCAAAGTTGAGTTGCCTTTCACAAAGCTGAAATGCATTTGTTGTTTATATTATAGGTGTGCCTCAATCTGCTGTCTTCACCCCCTCCCCCACTTGACACAGAGGTTCCAGTTATTGGCCAGGAATCTGAGGGGGTGAGATGCAGTATTTTATTTTTTTGCCTTTCCCTTTTTGTTTTCATAGGGAAGGTCTCTAGAGGGGAATTAGCAATTGTAATTATTATTATTTTATATTATTATTATTTCATATTATTTTTTTACTATTTTTTTTTTTACTTCCCTTTTGATACCCTAATTTTAATATTTTTCATTAAAGGTTAAATTTTAATAGTAGAACTGTGCAGAAATCTCTTTTTATCACTTTTCTGCCTTTTATATTTGTATTTGCAGTATCCCACAAACGTAAGTACACCCCTTACATTTTTGTAAATATTTTATTATAACTTTTCATGTGACAACACTGAAGAAATTACACTTTTGTACAATGTAAAGTAGTGAGTGTAGAGCCAGTATAACAGCTGTCCCCTCAAAATAACTCAACACACAACCATTAATGTCTAAACCATTGGCAACAAAGTGAGTACACCCCTAAGTGGAAATGTCCAAATTGGGCCCAAAGTGTCAATATTTTGTGTGGCCATCATTATTTACCAGCACTGCCTTAACCCTCTTGGGCATGGAGCTCTTGGGCACACAAAATATTGACACTTTGGGCCCAATTTGGACATTTCCACTTAGGGGTGTACCCACTTTTGTTGCCAACTGTTTAGACAATAATGGCTGTGTGTTGAGTTATTTTGAGGGGACAGCAAATTTACATTGTTATACAGGCTGTACACTCACTACTTTACATTGTAGCAAAGTGGAATTTCTTCAGTATTGTCACATGAAAAGATATAATAAAATATTTACAAAAATATTAGGGGTGTACTCACTTTTGTGAGATACAGTATAAGGAGATTGTACCAAATGGTGGTGTATAAAACATTTTAACCTGTTTTTCATAAGTTACAGTTCTGGTGGAATATACTATTTCTTTGTATTTCAGTCTGTCTAAAAACTAGCATGTGTGGCTGTAGGTTAGAGACCCACATATGAAGAGGCCTTGACATGGCATGACATGCTTTTAATATGACTGTATCCACCTGAGTGAGTGCTGGGTAACCTGTGAGTTATGCTTGATAATTATATATGATGTTTACCTACTAGACTTGGGTCAGGTTTGTCAGGGGTAAATTACCTAAGTCACTGGATGTAACCCCGTAGCTGAATGAAAAATGGATTGTGTCAAATGTCCTGTATATATACAAAATACAGAAATGGACTGCACTCTCAAACCTGACTGGGTACACATCCTATAACACTGCAAAACTCATAAACCTGGGTGCTCATAAGCACTCACAGATATCTGCACAACTTTTAGGGACTCAGGAAGTTAACCCCATCAAGCCTGGGTGCAAAGCCTTGACATGGACCTGGGCCTATCACCATTTGACCAAAAGCTGTGACTAAACCATCTATCTGTGTGCTCGCAAGAGATTGCCAGACTTTCTGTGTGTGGAGTGGAGAGAGAGTGGAGAGAGAGAAGAGAGAGTAGAGAGAGTAGAGAGAGGAGAGAGAGGAGAGAGAGGACAGAGGAGAGAGGAGAGAAGAGAGAGAGAGGAGAGAGAGGAGAGAGGAGAGAGAGAGACTCTTACGCACAAACACACACGCACAACACACATATATATAATGTACCATCAATGTTTATATTCAGATATGAACGTGCAAAAGTGCAAAGTTTTAAAGTAATAGAATAAATAAATAATATCTAGGAAAACGGCCAGGTAATTAACTAGTACTGTATGATAACAATGTTAAATCTGCATACGAAGAGAGAAGCGCTCTACCAGGAACGAACAACAGCTCAGTGGCTTGTTCTATGGCGATTTACCACCCGGAAGCAGCCTCTTTTAGACCAGTGTGCTTTTCACAGAAGAAAACTTTCCTGAAGTATATCAGTCTGATCCTGCCAAGTAAGGTCAGTCCAGCCCCGAAATACCAGGCAATTCTCCTCTGAACAAAGAACATGACAACCCCAGACGATCGTTTCGGCCTCCTATGGGCCTCATCAGTGAGGTGCAGCCACATTCCTCTAAGCACACTGGGCAAGGAGTCCACGTCTGGTTTCCCCCATCACCCATAGGGAGACTTCCCCAGGGTCATAATAATTTGCATACGAAGAGAGAAGCGCTCTACCAGGAATGAACAACAGCTCAGTGGCTTGTTCTATGGCGATTTACCACCCGGAAGCAGCCTCTTTTAGACCAGTGTGCTTTTCACAGAAGAAAACTTTCCTGAAGTATATCAGTCTGATCCTACCAAGTAAGGTCAGTCCAGCCCCGAAATACCAGGCAATTCTCCTCTGAACAAAGAACATGACAACCCCAGACGATCGTTTCGGCCTCCTATGGGCCTCATCAGTGAGGTGTAGCCACATTCCTTTAAGCACACTGGGCAAGGAGTCCACGTCTGGTTTCCCCCATCACCCATAGGGAGACTTCCCCAGGGTCATAATAATTTGCATACGAAGAGAGAAGCGCTCTACCAGGAACGAACAACAGCTCAGTGGCTTGTTCTATGGCGATTTACCACCCGGAAGCAGCCTCTTTTAGACCAGTGTGCTTTTCACAGAAGAAAACTTTCCTGAAGTATATCAGTCTGATCCTGCCAAGTAAGGTCAGTCCAGCCCCGAAATACCAGGCAATTCTCCTCTGAACAAAGAACATGACAACCCCAGACGATCGTTTCGGCCTCCTATGGGCCTCATCAGTGAGGTGCAGCCACATTCCTCTAAGCACAATGGGCAAGGAGTCCATGTCTGGTTTCCCCCATCACCCATAGGGAGACTTCCCCAGGGTCATAATAATTTGCATACGAAGAGAGAAGCGCTCTACCAGGAACGAACAACAGCTCAGTGGCTTGTTCTATGGCGATTTACCACCCGGAAGCAGCCTCTTTTAGACCAGTGTGCTTTTCACAGAAGAAAACTTTCCTGAAGTATATCAGTCTGATCCTGCCAAGTAAGGTCAGTCCAGCCCCGAAATACCAGGCAATTCTCCTCTGAACAAAGAACATGACAACCCCAAACGATCGTTAAATCAACATCTGGTTTTAGTAATGGATAATAAATCTATAGCTTACTGTTTATCTAAGAATGACTAAGAACTGGTTATTTGTGTAAAATGGACCAGTTCATGACAAATACCACACCGCATTATTTTAACAAGTAACACAAATTACAAAATAATCCATCATTTTGTTGTAAAACAATACAACCATTCACAAAACCAGTAAGGTTATGCTTTTGCACTTCTAGATTTGTGTTATCATTCTACAGACTTTTTTATGCACAATTAAAATGCTGAATATGCCATGTGAAGAAATAATTAATTTTGCACTCTCTTATCTCTATGACCCATTACATTGTTGGCTGAAAGGTTGCCTATATAATTTAGGAATATTCTTTGAATACAAATGCTTCCTAGTCATGCAGAAACAAATTGCAAATTGTAAACAAAAGTATTATTTACTTAGTGGAAGCTGTGTGTGTGCAGAACTAAGCTTCTTTTGGCAGCAAAATAAGATCAGCAATGCTCTATGTTTAATGAGCAGAAGGCGGTTTTGGCCACATTTTTTAATATAGCAATATTCAATTGATCAGCAATTAATGCTTTAGACAAATAGGCACTCTATTCCGCTATTTAAATAACTTTCAGGAAATATGCTGACTTAAAGGACCTGTTAGCACAATTTCCATAAAAACACCATTGAACCTTCTTTTTAGTGGGGTTCAAAAATAAAATATCAGAGCATAAAAACATTTGCAGAAGGAGAAAGTTCTGTGTTGCTCACATGAGCAACTCAAGTAGGTAGGTACCTATGAACATCTGTCCTGTTTACAAAAATGCTGTGTGCTGGCTTTTCACAGTTGAAGCATTTAGCGTCAATGTCTCGGTTATTCTGTTTTATTCCCATCTTTATTTATACCATTTCATTACTGTCCATGAAGAAGCACATTTCTCTAAAGCTAATCTTTTATATTTCATCTTTTAATGTCCAAGAAATAGCTAGATTTATCCCTTAACAAGCAATATCTCATAGAAAGTTATTTTTATATTTATTTGTTATATGATACTTTCACATAAATAAAAGTGTATTTGTATTTCTAGAAGTCATGATATGCTTTTACCTCATGTTTTTTTTTTATATAAATGATTATTAATGCTAGAATTTGTACATATATCTTTGCACATACTTGTGTGTGTGTATATATATATATATATATATATATATATATATATATATATATATATATATATATTTGTGTGTGTAATGTCAGAAATCTTTTGCAAACATATTTACATGTCCCTAAATTCCTTTTTTTGTTCTAAACAATGTTGTCTTTGATATCTCTGCGTTTATTTATACCACTATATGTATATAGTGTAAATGTATTGTTATTCTGAGCAGGAATAATAGTGAATATAACATGTAATCAGGGTATCATATGTATTTATTTGCAATCAATGGATATTTTAAGAGCTGGGCCAGTTTTATCTCTGTACCTGTGTAACCCCTCCTGATTGCAATCTAGTTTTAAAAACTACCCCAACACAGGTGTTATAAAATGGGCTGGCATAAAAGATGACATTTCTTACTGAAAAAGAAATTCAAGAGAAGGGAGAAATACACTAAAAATAGCATGCCAGTAAAGAGGTGATTTTAATTTCTGCTGTATCTGAGTGATCAATGACACAAGTATTGAGCAATTTAAGTCATTAGTGATAGTTTAAAATGTATATTTGAATCAGATTGGCTGATGTCATAAATCATGTGATTATGCATATTCCAATCAAAAGTGGTGGAAAAAATTCACTAGTGTGTGGGTTGTTTAGGAGTTTGCGTCATAATTGGTGCAAAAAGTGTTGCTTCAAATTTGGTGCAAAGTGGAGAGTGGGACTTGTATTACATGGCTTAAACATGGTGCAAATAGATTTTTTTTAAAAAATAAAAAGGAAGTTAGCTATATTATGTTGTGCATTTATTTCATTTTTATCTCTATATCTATTAGTGCAACAAGTTTGGGGCAAAAGTTTGCAACAAATTTGGAGAAATAATATTGTCCCCTAGCTTTGTAATGAGAGACAACGTTGTAGCATAATCCATAAGTAGTAATGTATTTTTCATTTTTATCCCTAAATATACTAGTGCACCAAATGTGGACAATTGTTTGATTTAGAAAGGGTATACAATTTTAATAAAGTTTCTAATTTACTTTTATTATGTAATATACTTCATTCTCTTGCAGCATCACACATAACCTTTCTGTGTTTTCAGACTCCCATTGATTTCTATGGCATCCGCGGCCTCAAGGGTGGCGGATTGAAAACTAGGTACGCTACGTTTTTTTTTTTTTTGGTGGTGTCACCCCCTGGAGGGTGTCACCCGGGTGCAGCCCGCACCCCCCGCACCCCCTAGTGATGCCACTGTATATATATATGTATGTATATATATCAATCATCTATCTATGTATTGTCATTCCCCTGTGTGTACAATTGTTTTTTTCCTAAATTGATTGAACATCAATTTTCATAATGCAGATTTATTTTACTTAGACAAAAGTTATTTGTTTATGGCTTAATCTAAGTTAAGTCTCAAGAGCAGGATATCTACATTTATGCATTTTTATAGCCACACTGGTATGGTTAATTGTTTTATTCATTTGTACTGTACTACACAGAAAACAAAGAGCTTTAAATTGTAAATAGGTAACGCTGCATTCCACAATGAACAGAGGAAAAATTACTTAAAATACAGCTAATTACATGACTCCTTAGAACATAATCATGAAGCTCCTTACTAAAGACAACATTTAAAGAAATTCAGTTTAAACCTTTTATGTCAGAGTGGATTTTTTTTCTTAATCTTATTGAAAAGACATTTTGGGGCCTATTTAACAAATGTTTGTCCGACATGATCCGATCAGCGGATCATGTCCGACAGACATCGCTGAATGTGAAGAGCAATATGCTCTCCGCATTCAGCATTGCACCAGCAGCTCTTGTGAAATGCTGGTGCAATGCCGCCCCCTACAGATTTGCAGCAAATCGGCAGCTAGCAGGGTTATGGAGCAGCGGTCTTTAGACCGCTGCTTCATAACTGGTGTTTCTGGCAAGTCTGAAGGCTCGCCAGAAACAAGGGCCCTTCAAGCTCCATACAAAGCTTAATAAATGGGCCCCTAAGTCTTCTTTGCTTTGTGGAGCTTTCTTTAATGACTACACTACTAAAGGATTTCCAGTGTGGTTTCTATAAGAAAGAGGATTGAAAACTTGGAGGGTGTCACCCGGGTGCAGCCCGCACCCCCCACACCCCCCTAGGGATGCCACTGTATATATATATGTATGTATATATATCAATCATCTATCTATGTATTGTCATTCCCCTGTGTGTACAATTGTTTTTTCCTAAATTGATTGAACATCAATTTTCATAATGCAGATTTATTTTACCTAGACAAAAGTTATTTGTTTATGGCTTAATCTAAGTTAGGTCTCAAGAGCAGGATATCTACATTTTTGCATTTTTATAGCCACACTGGTATGGTTAATTGGCCAGCAGTCTCATAAGCTAAACGGATTATACTCCTTAGCCAAAAGAAAGAGAGGTTGCCGAAGCCTTTTGGCTTCTCCTCTGTCCAGAGTAGACAACAAACAATGCAGATGTTTGATGAAAATTTTTAGTAGTTTGTAAATAAAACTTTAAAGCACGAACCACGTCAAGATTGTGTAAAAGACATTCCTTCTTTGAAGAAGGATTAGGACACAGTGATGGTACAACAATCTCCTGATTGATATTTTTATTAGATACCACCTTAGGTAAAAAAAACAGGTTTGGTACGTAACACTACCTTATCTGCATGAAAAATGAGATAAGGGGAATCACATTGTAAAGCAGATAACTCCGAAACTCTTCGAGCCGAGGAGATAGCTACTAAAAACAGAACCTTCCAGGATAAGAGCTTAAGGAACCCCTTGAAGAACCTTAAGAACTAAATTTAAACTCCAAGGCGGAGCAACAGGTTTAAACACAGGCTTGATTCTGACTAAAGCCTGACAAAATGCCTGCACGTCTGGAACCTCAGCCAGACGTTTGTGCAAAAGAATAGGCAGAGCAGAAATCTGTCCTTTTAAGGAACTAGCTGACAAACCCTTCTCCAATCCTTCTTGGAGAAAAGATAATATCCTAGGAATCCTGACCTTACTCCATGAGTAACCCTTGGATTCACACCAATGAAGATATTTACACCATATCTTATGATAGATTTTCTTGGTGACAGGCTTTCGCGCCTGTATTAAGGTATCAATGACCAACTCGGAGGAACCACGCTTTGATAAAATCAAGTGTTCAATCTCCAAGCAGTCAGCCGCAGAGAAATTAGATTTGGATGGTTGAAAGGACCCTGAAGTAGAAGGTCCTGCCTCAGAGGCAGAGTCCATGGTGGAAAGGATGACATGTCCACCAGATCTGCATACCAAGTCCTGCGTGGCCACGCAGGTGCTATCAAAATTACCAATGCTCTCTCCTGTTTGATCTTGGCAATCAGACGAGGGAGCAGAGGAAACGGTGGAAACACATAAGCCAGGTTGAAGGACCAAGGCGCTGCTAGAGCATCTATCAGTGCTGCCTTGGGATCCCTGGACCTGGATCCGTAACAAGGAAGCTTGGCGTTCTGGCGAGACACCATGAGATCCAGTTCTGGTTTGCCCCAACGTTGAATCAACTGTGCAAACACCTCCGGATGGAGCTCCCACTCCCCCGGATGAAAAGTCTGATGACTTAGAAAATCTGCCTCCCAGTTCTCCACTCCTGGGATATGGATAGCTGATAGATGGCAAGAGTGAATCTCTGCCCATTGAATTATCTTTGAAACCTCCAACATCGCTTGGGAACTCCTTGTTCCCCCTTGATGGTTGATGTAAGCCACAGTCATGATGTTGTCCGACTGAAATCTGATGAACCTCACTGCCGCTAGCTGAGGCCAAGCCTGAAGAGCACTGAATATCGCTCTTAGTTCCAGAATGTTTATTGGAAGGAGTGCCTCCTCCTGAGTCCACGACCCCTGAGCCTTCAGAGAGTTCCAGACTGCACCCCAGCCCAGAAGGCTGGCATCTGTTGTTACTATTGTCCAATCTGGCCCGCGGAAGGTCATACCTTTGGACAGATGGACCCGAGATAGCCACCAGAGAAGAGAATCCCTGGTCTCTTGATCCAGATTTAGTAGAGGGGACAAACCTGTGTAATCCCCATTCTACTGACTGAGCATGCAGAGTTGCAGCGGTCTGAGATGTTGGCGGGCAAACGGAACTATGTCCATTGCCGCAACCATTAAGCTGATTACTTCCATACACTGAGCCACTGAAGGGCGAGAAGTATAATAAAGAACACGGCAGGAATTTAGAAGTTTTGACAACCTATCCTCTGTCAGGCAAATCCTCATTTCTACAGAATCTATCAGAGTTCCCAGGAAGGAAAAACTCTTGTGAGAGGGGATAGAGAACTCTTCTTTTCATTCACTTTTCACCCATGAGACCTCAGGAATGCCAGAACAATGTCCGTATGGGACTTGGCAATTTGGAAATTCGACGCCTGTATCAGAATGTCATCTAAGTAAGGGGCTACTGGTATGCCCCGCGGCCTTAGGACCGCCAGAAGTGACCCCAGAACCTTCATAAAGATTCTTGGTGCTGTAGCTAACCCAAAGGGAAGAGTCACAAACTGGTAATGCCTGTCTAGGAAGGCGAACCTGAGAAACCGATGATGATCTTTGTGTATCGGAATATGAAGATAAGCATCCTTTAAGTCCACGGTAGTCATGTATTGACCCTCCTGGATCATAGGTAGGATGGTTTGAATAGTCTCCATCTTGAAAGATGGGACCCTGAGAAATTTGTTTAGGATCTTGAGATCTAAGATTGGTCTGAAGGTTCCCTCTGACTTGGGAACCACAAAGAGATTTGAATAGAAGCCTTGCCCCTGTTCCTCCTTTGGAACTGGGTGGATCACTCCAATAACTAGGAGGTCTTGAACACAATGTAAGAATGCCTCTCTCTTTATCTGGTCTGTGAGAGGTGAAATCTTCCTTTTGGGGAAGAAGCTTTGAAGTACAGAAGATATCCCTGGGACACAATTTCCAACGCTCAGGGATCCTGGACATCTCTTGCCCAAGCCTGGGTGAAGAGAGAAAGCCTGCCCCCTACTAGATCCGTTACCAGATTGGGGGCTGATCTTTCATGCTGTCTTAGAGGCAGCAGCAGGCTTCTTGGCCTGCTAACCTTTCTTCCAGGCCTGGTTAGGTCTCCAGACCGGCTTGGATTGGGCAAAATTTCCCTCTTGTTTTGCATTAGAGGGAGTTGATGCCGCGCTCGTCTTAAAGTTTCGAAAGGCACGAAAATTAGTTTGTTTGGTCCTTAATTTATTAGACCTATCCTGAGGAAGGGCATGACCTTTTCCTCCAGTAATATCAGAAATGATCTCCTTCAGTCCAGGCCCGAATAGGGTCTGCCCCTTGAAGGGAATGTTAAGAAGCTTAGACTTTGAAGTAACGTCAGCTGACCAGGATTTAAGCCATAGCGCCCTACGCGCCTGTATAGCAAAACCTGAGTTCTTAGCCGTTAGTTTGGTTAAATGAATAACGGCGTCAGAAACAAATGAATTGGCTAGCTTAAGCGCTTTAAGCTTGTCAAGTATATCATCCAATGGAGTTTCTACCTGTAAGGCCTCTTCCAGAGACTCAAACCAGAAGGCCACAGCAGCAGTGACCGGGGCAATGCATGCAAGAGGCTGGAGAATAAAACCTTGTTGAATAAACATTTTCTTAAGGTAACCCTCTAACTTTTTATCCATTGGATCTAGGAAAGCACAACTGTCATTTTTTCTTAAAAATAGGAGGGGGAGAGAATGGTACACCTGGTCTATCCCATTCCTTAGTAATAATTTCTGAAAACCTTTTAGGTATTGGAAAAACATCAGTGTAAACAGGCACTGCATAGTATTTATCCAATCTACACAATTTCTCTGGCACTATAATGGTGTCACAGTCATCCAGAGTAGCTAAAACCTCCCTGAGCAACACACGGAGGTGTTCAAGCTTAAATTTAAATGTAGACATATCAGAATCAGGTTGAAGCATCTTCCCTGAGTCAGAAAAATCACCCACAGAAAGAAGCTCTCCTGCCTCAGCTTCTGCATATTGTGAGGGGATATCAGACATAGCTACTAAAGCGTCAGAGAGCTCTGTATTTTTTCTAGTCCTAGAGCTGTCTCGCTTTCCTTGTAACCCTGGTAGTTTGGACAATACCGCTATAGGGGTATGATCCATAACTGCCGCCATGTCTTGTAAAGTAAACGCCATGGGCGCGCTAGATGTACTTGGCGCCACTTGAGCGAGAGTCCCTTGAGCGGGAGTCAAAGGTTCTGACAAGTGGGGCGAGTTAGTCGGCATAACTTCCCCCTTGTCAATTTCCTCTGGTGATAAATCTTTTAAAGACAGAATATGATCTTTATAACTTAAAGTAAAATCAGTACATTAGGTACACATTCTAAGAGGGGGTTCCACAATGGCTTCTAAACATAATGAACAAGGAGTTTCCTCTATGTCAGACATGTTTAAACAGACTAGCAATGAGACCAGCAAGCTTGGAAAACACTTTGATAAATGTAAACAAGCAAAAAATAAAAACGGTACTGTGCCTTGAAGAGAAACAAATTTTGTCAGAAATTGAAAAACAGTAATAAAAAGCAGTAAATCTTATGAAATGTTCACAGTGTTTATAATAGACTAACAGAGCATTGCACCCACTTGCAAATGGATGATTAACCCCTTAGTTTCAAAACCGGATCAAAAAAACCATATAAACGTTTTTTAACAGTCACAACAAACTGCCACAGCTCTGCTGTGGCCCTACCTGCACATACAATGACTTTTGAAGGCACAAAAACCCTTTGTAGAGGTCCTAAGTGTTCAGGGGACTCCTTCAGGGAAGCTGGAAGTCTCAAGCTGCAAAAACTACTGCACGATTTAGGCCTGAAATTAGGCCCCTCCCAACCTGTACTCACAGTGAGAGGGCCATAAAAAACTATCCCTAGGCAAAATCTAGCCAGCCATGTGGAAAAAACTGGGCCCCAATAAAGTTTTATCACCAATATGTAGAAAAAAACGTTTAAACACTTCCAGCAAACGTTATCTTATTTTCAGTAATGTGAGAAAGTAATAAGAATATTACCTTTTACAGCAAGCATGATACTAGTCATTATTAAATCACTGTAATCAGGCTTACCTTAAATAAATCCGGTATTAACAGCATTTTCTAGCATATTCATTTCTCTAGAAAAATTTAAACTACACATACCTCATAGCAGGAGACCCTGCACGCCATTCCCCCAGCTGAAGTTACCTAATCTCTTCAGTTATGTGTGGGAACAGCAATGGATTTTAGTTACAACCTGCTAAGATCATCAAAAACCACAGGCAGACTCTTCTTCAACTTTCTGCCTGAGGCTAAAATAGTACAACTCCGGTACCATTTGGAAATAATAAACTTTTGATTGAAGATAAACTACATAAATTCACCACATCTCTCTAGCTACTTCCTATCGTGTTGAGAGCTGCAAGAGAATGACTGGTAGTGGCAGTTAGGGGAGGAGCTATATAGACAGCTCTGCTGTGGGTGATCCTCTTGCAGCTTCCTGTTGGGAAGGAGAATATCCCACAAGTAATGGATGATCCGTGGACTGGATACACCTTACAAGAGAAATACAGCTAATTACATGACTCCTTAGAACATAATCATGAAGCTCCTTACTAAAGACAACCTTTAAAGAAATTCAGTTTAAACCTTTTATGTCAGAGTGGATTTTTTTTCTTAATCTTATTGAAAAGACATTTTGGGGCCTATTTAACAAATGTTTGTCCGACATGATCCGATCAGACATCGCTGAATGTGAAGAGCAATATGCTCTCCGCATTCAGCATTGCACCAGCAGCTCTTGTGAAATGCTGGTGCAATGCCGCCCCCTACAGATTTGCGGCCAATCGGCCGCTAGCAGGGTTATTGAGCAGCGGTCTTTAGACCGCTGCTTCATAACTGGTCTTTCTGGCGAGTCTGAAGGCTCGCCAGAAACAAGGGCAATTCAAGCTCCATACGAAGCTTAATAAATGGGTCCCTAAGTCTCCTTTGCTTTGTGGAGCTTTCTTTAATGACTACACTACTAAAGGATTTCCAGTGTGGTTTCTATAAGAAAGAGGGCCTGTCCCTAGTAGGCGTGCTATTATTTTCATAGTGAAGTAAAAGTAAACTAAGACATCTGTATAAGTTATGGAAATAATACAGCTATATAGCTATAAAAAAAACCAGCAAAGAAAAAACTAGTAGTCTCGATCAATTAATGCTAATGCTTAGTAAGGCAGAATGGATAACCCGCTCGGATCAGAATAATGTTTCATGGAAAAGCTTTTAGACATATAAATAGGGGACCTATGAGCATTAAAATCAATTCATTAGACCAGTATTATACTTAATGTTGACTCCAGATTATTTGTGAACTCAGTATTATTAAGTGATGCCCCTGGAGAAACGGAGGTGCTCCAGGTATACTGAAAGGAAAACCAACAAACTTTGTAACCTTCAGGCTTGCCAAAAACACCAGTTATGAAGCAGGCGGACAGACATCGCCGCAATTCAACCCGATCGAGTACGATCAGATTGATTGACACCCCCCTGCTAGTGGTCGATTAGCTTCGAATCTGCAGGGGGCAGCGTTGCACCAGCATCTTACAAGAGCTGCTGGTGCAATGCTGAATACGGAGAGTGTATTGCTCTCCGCATTCAGCGAGGTCTGTCGGACCTGGTCCTCACTGTCGGATCAGGTCCGACAGACCTTTGTTAAATAGGCCCCTAAGAGTTCTCATTTTAAAAAACTAGCAGCAGTACAAGATGCACACATGTACACTCTTGAAACTATTTCAGTATGTTCTCTTGGACAGGAGGTATGTTTCAACAAAGGATACCAAGAGAAAGAGATAAATATGAAAACAAAAGTAGGTTGGAAAGTTTGTCTTTAAATTGTATGCTCTGGGTAATAATTATGAAGCTGTCAACTGCAGGGTTGTTGGTCATCTTGTGTCAACATATAGGCACAGATCATGCTTCAAAGTTTTCAAGCAGATATCAATATTAAAAATCATAGGATATTTGTGGTATAAAATATTCCAGCGGTCATCATTGAAGTTAGATAAGCAGATAAGCCATTCTCCATCATCCAACACACTGTTGTTCACAGTTATAATTTATTCAATCAACACATCTGTGTGTATGTTCACATCTAGATCCATGATTTACAAACTCTAGCTGCTAGGTGGTGGACAAAACAGAAATCAGTAGGGACACAGACACATGGAATTTGTATAAAAGGGTTATGCTGGAGCAGACAACACTACAATGAATACGTACTTTCAGATTTTAATGACCATAAGAGCTCTATCATGGAGACATTGTCGCACATCTTTATCTTTTTGGTTTTTGAGAATGTGTAGAAGTCCTAAGGAACAGGGCGATTATGCTATCTATCTATCTATCTATCTATCTATCTATCTATCTATAATCTATATCAACCAGGAATCAATATTGACACTGTACAATAGGTTTAAGAAGCTCTGGATCCATTAAGGTTTTGGTCACAGGTGCTCTACTTAATCTGCAATTTTCTGCCCATGAACAAGAATATTCGTCTGAGGGTGAGAAAAGTAAACTTTACTCCCACTTTTTGTCTTGTCATTTTGGGGGGTATCACTTCTAGAAGCTACTTCTTTATATCAGATAGAAGATTAGCTAAACAAATTGCAAATCTTGCCAAAAAGTGTTCTAACACTCATATTAACTGTCCTGTTATATGACTCGCATTGCTACACGTTTACGACAACAGAGTCACAAGTGGTTGTGTGGTTGCTTGTCATTGGGTTGATGGAATAATAATTTGCATATCTGATCAATCATTCCGAGGACTTCTTGTCAAATTTGACACATTTTTGTTACAATTTTTCTTGTTGCAGGCACTTCTGCAAGGTGGGAGCAACGGGAGGAAGACTCATCTTCAGGAAAGTGAACACGTTTACTGATTCATAAATGGGGCCCTCTGCATCATAAATTTTTAATTTTGTCTTCCATGTCCCTTTAAATACAGAATGATAAGAAATTAATGTTTCCTATGTACAAAGTATAACTTACTGTTTGCCTTGTTCATAGTATGACAGTGTAGGGAGGCAGACTAGTGCAACATTAAACATGCCCATATGTTTATTATTATAGCACAGAGGATATATTCTAAAATATTTAGAAAATAACATTTAAAATTGCTACTATAACATACTCTGCAAAAGACTTTCCTGTAAAGCAATAAAATAATATGAGAAAATCTGCATTATTAAGATTATCATGACTCAGGTTAGTAAATATGGATTCTCTAATTCAGTAGGAAAATCATGCTGGAAAGACACAGAAATAATCCTACATGCAGGGAAGGCTGCACAATATGGCTTTTTAAATCTTCCACAGCTCAGTCCCAGGAATGTATTGTTCTCTGTTCTCATACTTGATAACAGTCATCTTAAAATGAGAAATCCTAACAAAATTATATATTATTTTTGTCTATTCTTCCATACTGAAAAGACACCTACTGATTAAGTTTAGTCAGGTGCTAGTAAAATGTTATGTATGTTACTGGCAAAATGCAATTTTATAGTTCAGCATTGTCCCAATCACAACAACTTTAGATCATCTAAACTTGTAAAATGAAAAAGACAAAGCATAATGTTCACTATGTCATTTTAGCAAAGTGCTGCTTTTAGGATCAATAATGGTTCAGATCTTTTCTTAAGGTCTCCATCTTATTTAATGCAATGTTCTTGCTGAATCAAAGTGCATAAAATCTATAATAACAAGAAATTGGAAGAACACAGGAAAATACTGTCTGTCCGGTATACATCCTGCATGGTTTAATTACACATGATGTCCATTAACAGCATGATGTGTATGAGCTTCACTAGTTTTCTCAACATAAATCATTGAATAGAGATTCCTGTATGACAACACATTCATAAATGATTTATGTTTTATTTGTTTTTTATTGCTAGAACACGATGAATGGCATTATTAAGTAAGACAGAGAAAATATGCCAGATATGGTCAGCGTCAATCTCTTGCTCCAGATGCGCAAAAATGAAAAGTATTAACAGATCTGTAATCTCTAGAACAACCACCAATTATAGACAAAATTCTTATTCTTATTTTATATAAGGACATCTGAATAGTCACAAACAGGGATGGAACTACAGGGGGTTCAGTTGCGCAACTGTGACTGGGCACCTGAGGGTGGGGGCCCAGCTTAAAAAAAAACAAAAAAACATTGACCTGCCACTGCCTGCACTGATATCATGTGAGTGTGACGTGATGCTTCACTAGTGTCTCTGTCTCTGACTACAGGGGTTAGTGTTTCTGTTTTACCCATTGGTGTTTATGTGTGTGTGTGTGAATGTATGTATGTATGTGACTGTGTGTGTATTTATGCATGTATGTGTATGTTTGTGGAACCAGTAAATTACAGACCTTGTTACTACAGTATGGGGGGGGGGGCGAGGGGTAAACAGTGTCACTATATACAGTACGGGGGAGCTGGACCATGTCACAGACTACTGTGGTCACTTTATAAAGTACTGGAGCGGGTAGGGTCCGGCCAGCCATCTCACAGGCAGATTACAGACTGTGTCACTAACTCACTATATATAGTACTGGTGGGTTAAACAGTGTCACTATATACAGTAATAGGGGGTCAGACCATCTCACAGATTGTGGGCACAGGGTACCCCCTTTTGCAGACATGTAATCTGATTAACATTTTTTTTCCTGTGTTAAATATTAAAAAATAAGATATGAATCAAATTTACCCTTTTTTTGGGTTGGGGGCCCTTCTTAGATTCTTGCACCTGGGCCCTTTGGTTTCTGGTTACGCCTCTGGTCACAAAGTACAAATATATCTGTCTATCTATCTATCTATCTATCTATCTATCTGTCTGTCTTTCTGTCTGTCTATATATCTATATATCTACCTATCTGTTTGTCTGCCTGTCTATCGATAGATAGATATATAGATAGATAAAAAAAAAAGCTGCTATTAAGTGACAGAGCATTAAGGAACTTCTGACCCTAGTAATAACACTTGTACTTATATAGAAGTAAATGTACTCAATAGGTTATTAAATAGCCCATCAGTATATCCCCACAGAAAGCCTGAAGTAAATGTTTTGTACAGGAGCAAAGGAACCTGGGAAATGACATGCAAATGAGCTAAACAATACCACACATATTTTTCTTCAAGTATCCCTTTTAAACACAGATTCCCTCATGCTAGACTCTAGGGAGTCTTTTAGCATGAACAGGGAATGAAGAGTGCAGCCTCATCAGCACATGATAGATTTCTGAATGCTGTTAAGTGAAACTTGGTGTTCATTTACATTATGGTGAGTAAAAAGGTTGTGGGAAACCCTCATCCACTATGAGTTAAAAAGTACTGAATAAGTTATTGCATAATATAGCCCATTTGTACGTGTCAACTAGACATGTGCACGGTCAAAAAAATGTTTTCACGTATCCACACCAACAGCACAGTGTGCTGGTGTGGATACGTGATTCAAGGTATGGTGGCTTTCTTACTACAGCTTGCACGGCTTGCGAGTTACTGTGCTCCTTAATTTGATTTGTTCAAAAAATATTTTCCATCTAAAAGATTTTTTATTTTATTTTTTATGTTCGGTTTGGCAGAATTTCATCAATGCAGGCATTTGTTTTGGATTTGTTACCGTTATTTCTAATGAGAACAGCTAATATAGACAATTACAATTAACAAAAATCTTACATTATAGGATTCAAACAATTAAAATAACCAATTTTTCAATGTTAAAAGAACATACAACTCCTATATGACTAAAATCCAGCATTTATTGCCTAGCCGTCTGTCCCTAACATCAATCATTAGTAATACTATGGCAGGATTGGACAGGGGACAATGGGCAAATGAATGGTAAGACCCCATATACATCATCGCAAACAAAGGTGCTTATTAACCAAACAATATAACTCTCCCCCCTCCATTTCCATGCATTTTTTTGGCAGCAAACATCAACAGTTTCGTCAAGCAATAATTAACTTTTTGTCTGTTTTATCCAATAATGTATTCAGTTTGTCATATATCAAATTACTTGATGAATCAGCAAAATTCAGATGAATTTGTATTTTTCCGAAGGCCAAAAGCACATCCCTACTGTAAACTATGAACCCCTCACTAATACTAGTCAAGAACCCCCTGCATTTCAATTAAAGGGACATTAAACAAAAAAAATGGGGGGCAGACCCAATCTTTTTATATAGAGAATGATACATAAATGTTGTGGAATGCAGCTGGAGGTACAGTGGAACAAAGTTTTCAAACCACAACAATAAAGAATGAATGGGATCCTAATTTGCCAAATCAAAGATGACAAAATTAATTCTGCTGGGCTTTTGAGTGGGTGCACCCAATAATTGCTCTATTTAAAAGTCCTACAATATCTAAGAGGCTCACCTTAATTCTCATTCTAGTGTGGACACTCTTGAGACTCTTCCTGCTGTGACAGTGCAGTTGTCTGCTACACTCCTCTTCCATGCAATATGTCTGGTCCTGATCTTTAAATAAAAAAAAATCCTGACTCATTAAAAAATTAACCAATAGGATTGCTGCGAGAGGATTTACTCTCAAAACAGACATTTTGGGGCTTTGCATTCAGGAGTCCTTTGAATTTCAGTTTTCATGTAGTTGTCTCAGCTTGTACTAATAGAATTAATTGAGGTGGATGTTAGGGTCAGAGTTAGGGTCTATTTTGGTGAAAGGTTGCTTTTAAGGTGTGAGGGTGGGTCTGAAGTACCAGTAAATGTACTTTAAGGCACCAATGACTTTGTAACATATAGCCCTACCTTATGGCTGTAACGGTTTGTACCTTTTTCACCTTATAATGCATTGGAGAAAGGTTATTCTGAAATCTTAATTCCAGGCACTTACCTCTAATATTATATAGGTAAAAATGGTCTTATATCTAAAAGTTTTGAGTAAAATGTATATATATATATATAAAGGAGTAAAATAATAAAGTATAAATATATATATATATATATATATATTTTATTGCACAAATATGCAGTATAATATTACAAAAAAAATGTATTTTGCTAAATAAATACAATGAAATTTTAAATAACATTCGGCTAGATTACGAGTTTTGCGGTAAGAGTGGCTCGGTACTAACTTGAAAGTTGCAAGTTATTTCCACCGCTCACCTCCCTATGGCACTGCTATTACAGGTTTTCATAAACCCGGCGTTAGCAGGCAATATGTCAGCGTTGAGCAAATTTGAGCTCCATACTGCACTCCAATACCAGCGCTACTTTGAGCTGGTTTTACGTGCTCGTGCACAATTTCTCCATAGATATCAATGGGGAGAGCCGGCTAAAAAAAGCCTAACACCTGCAATAAAGGAGCGTAAAACTCTGTAACGCAGCCCCATTGATTCCTATGGGGAAACAAAAGTTATGTTTACACCTAACACCCTAACATAAACCCTGAGTCTAAAAACCCCTAATCTGCCGCCCCCGACATCGCCGCCACCTACATTATACTTATTAACTCCTAATCTGCTGCCAGCGACATCGCCGCCACCTCCATTATACTTATTTACCCCTAATCTGCTGCCCCCGACATCGCCGCCACCTACATTATACTTATTAACTCCTAATCTGCTGCCAGCGACATCGCCGCCACCTACATTATATTTATTTACCCCTAATCTGCTGCCCCCGACATCGCCGCCACCTACATTATACTTATTAACCCCTAATCTGCCGCCCCGATACCTACATTACACTTATTAACCCCTAATATGCCGGCCCAATGTCGCCGCCACCTATAATACAGTTATTAACCCCTAATCTGCCGCCCCCAACATCGCCGCCACCTACCTACACTTATTAACCCCTAATCTGCCTCCCCTAATGTCGTCGCTACCTACCTACACTTATTAACCCCTAATCTGCTGCCCCAACGCCGCCACCACTGTACTAAAGTTAATTTCACAATAGCATATAATTTTACTTGATTTCTTATTCATTTTATTTGACACTTTTATATTTATTAATGCATGTCACACATTACATTTAAGTAAATGGGGCCTATTTATCAAGCTCCATATGGAGCTTGAGGGCCCGTGTTTCTGGCGAGCCTTCAGACTCGCCAGAAACACAAGTTGTGGAGCCTGAGGAGGCGGACAGACATCGCCGCAATTCAACCCGATCGAATACGATCGGGTTGATTGACACCCCCTGCTAGCGGACGATTTGCCGCAAATCTGCAGCGGGTGGCATTGCGCCAGCAGTTCACAAGAGCTGCTGGTGCAATGCTGAATGCGGAGAGCGTGTTGCTCTCCAAATTCAGCGAGGTCTGTTGGACATGATCCGCAATGTCAGATCATGTCCGACAGGCCTTTCATAAATAGGCCCCAATGTATTCATTAAGAAATTCAGTAAAGCATTTTTCATTTGTAATAACTACTGTTATTGATAAACTCCCTAATAGCTCAACTATATAGCATTATAAACATGAATCAATGATGTGCCTGTAACATGGCCATTTCAAAGTGAGTGTTTGTATTATGATGCCTCCACAAACTTTCGGCTAGATTTAGAGTTTGGCGGCCAAAGGGGTGCGTTAGCTATGCGTGCTTTTTTTCTCCCGCACCTTTTAAATACCGCTGGTAATTAGAGTTCACAGAATGGCTGGGTTTTCAGTGTGTTAGGCTCCAAAAAGGGAGCGCAGAGAATAATTTAACGCCACTGCAACTCTAGATACCAGCAGTGCTTACGGACGCGGCCAGCTTAAAAAACGTGGTCGTGCACGATTCCCCCATAGAAAACAATGGGGCTGTTTGAGCTGAAAAAAAAACCTAACACCTGCAAAAAAGCCGCGTTCAGCTCCTAACGCAGCCCCATTGTTTTCTATGGGGAAACACTTCCTACGTCTGCACCTAACACTCTAACATGTACCCCGAGTCTAAACACCCCTAACCTTACACTTATTAACCCCTAATCTGCCGCCCCCGCTATCGCTGACCCCTGCATATTATTTTTAACCCCTAATCTGCCACTCCGTACACCCCCGCCACCTACGTTATCCCTATGTACCCCTAATCTGCTGCCCTAACATCGCCGACCCCTATATTATATTTTTTTAACCCCTAATCTGCTGCCCCCAACGTCGCCTCCACCTAACTACACTTATTAACCCCTAATCTACCGACCGGACCTGAGCGCTACTATAATAAATGTATTAACCCCTAATCCGCCTCACTCCCGCCTCAATAACCCTATAATAAATAGTATTAACCCCCTAATCTGCCCTCCCTAACATTGCCGACACCTAACTTCAAGTATTAACCCCTAATCTGCCAACAGGAGCTCACCGCTACTGTAATAAATTTATTAACCCCTAAAGCTAAGTCTAACTTTAACCCTAACACCCCCCTAAATTAAATATAATTTAAATCTAACGAAATAAATTAACTCTTATTAAATAAATTATTCCTATTTAAAGCTAAATACTTACCTGTAAAATAAACCCTAATATAGCTACAATATAAATTATAATTATATTGTAGCTATTTTAGGATTAATATTTATTTTGACAGGCAACTTTGTATTTATTTTAACCAGGTACAATAGCTATTAAATAGTTCATAACTATTTAATAGTTACCTAGTTAAAATAATTACAAAATTACCTGTAAAATAAATCCTAACCTAAGTTACAATTAAACCTAACACTACACTATCAATAAATTAATTAAATAAAATACCTACAATTATCTACAATTAAACCTAACACTACACTATCAATAAATAAATTAAATACAATTCCTACAAATAAATACAATTAAATAAACTAACTAAAGTACAAAAAATAAAAAAGAACTAAGTTACAAAAAAAAAAAATATTTACAAACATTAGAAAAAAATTACAACAATTTTAAACTAATTACACCTACTCTAAGCCCCCTAATAAAATAACAAAGACCCCCAAAATAAAAAAATGCCGTACCCTATTCTAAATTACAAAAGTTCAAAGCTCTTTTACCTTACCAGCCCTTAAAAGGGCCCTTTGCGGGGCATGCCCCAAAGAATTCAGCTCTTTTGCCTGTAAAAAAAAAACATACAATACCCCCCCAACATTACAACCCACCACCCACATACCCCTAATCTAACCCAAACCCCCCTTAAATAAACCTAACACTAAGCCCCTGAAGATCTCCCTACCTTGTCTTCACCTCACCGGGTTCACCGATCGGTCCAGAAGAGGGTCAGATTGAGCTCACATTCTATTGGCTAATCGGAACAGCCAATAGAATGCAAGCTCAATCTGATTGGCTGATTGGATCAGCCAATCGGATTGAACTTGATTCTGATTGGCTGATTCCATCAGCCAATCAGAATTTTCCTACCTTAATTCCGATTGGCTGATAGAATCCTATCAGCCAATTGGAATTCGAGGGACGCCATCTTGGATGACGTCATTTAAAGGAACCGTCATTCGGCTAGTAGGCGTCGCTTGAAGAGGTTGGATCCGCGTCGGCTGGGAAGAAGATGGCTCCGCTCCGCTCCGGAAGAAAGAAGATTGAAGATGCGGCTTGATAGAAGACTTCATCCCGATGATGGACTTCCGACTTCAGCCCGATGATGGAGTTCTTCAGCCGCTGCTTGGATCAAGACTTCGGACCCTCTTCTGGACCGATCGGTGAACCCGGTGAGGTGAAGACAAGGTAGGGAGATCTTCAGGGGCTTAGTGTTAGGTTTATTTAAGGGGGGTTTGGGTTAGATTAGGGGTATGTGGGTTGTAATGTTGGGGGGGTATTGTATGGGTTTTTTTTACAGGCAAAAGAGCTGAATTCTTTGGGGCATGCCCCGCAAAGGGCCCTTTTAAGGGCTGGTAAGGTAAAAGAGCTTTGAACTTTAGTAATTTAGAATAGGGTAGGGCATTTTTTTATTTTGGGGAGCTTTGTTATTTTATTAGGGGGCTAAGAGTAGGTGTAATTAGTTTAAAATTGTTGTAATTTTTTTCTAATGTTTGTAAATATTTTTTTATTTTTTGTAACTTAGTTCTTTTTTATTTTTTGTACTTTAGTTAGTTTATTTAATTGTATTTATTTGTAGGAATTGTATTTAATTTATTTATTGATAGTGTAGTGTTAGGTTTAATTGTAGATAATTGTAGGTATTTTATTTAATTAATTTATTGATAGTGTAGTGTTAGGTTTAATTGTAACTTAGGTTAGGATTTATTTTACAGGTAATTTTGTAATTATTTTAACTAGGTAACTATTAAATTAATTATAATTTATATTGTAGCTATATTAGGGTTTATTTTCTAGGTAAGTATTTAGCTTTAAATAGGAATAAGTTATTTAATAATAGTTAATTTATTTAGTTAGATAAAAATTATATTTAACTTAGGGGGGTGTTAGGGTTAGGGTTAGACTTAGCTTTAGGGGTTAATACATTTATTAGAATAGCGGTGAGCTCCAGTCGGCAGATTAGGGGTTAATGTTTGAAGTTAGGTGTCGGCGATGTTAGGGAGGGCAGATTAGGGGTTAATACTATTTATTATAGGGTTAGTGAGGCGGGAGTGAGGCAGATTAGGGGTTAATAACTTTATTATAATAGCGACGCTGTCCGGTCGGCAGATTAGGGGTTAATAAGTGTAGGCAGGTGGAGGCGACGTTGAGGGGGGCAGATTAGGGGTTAATAAATATAATATAGGGGTCGGTGGTGTTAGGGGCAGCAGATTAGGGGTTCATAGGGATAACATAGGTGGCAGCGGCGTGCGGTCGGCAGATTAGGGGTTAAAAATTTTTAATAGAGTGGCGGCGATGTGGGGGGACCTCAATGTAGGGGTACATAGGTAGTTTATGGGTGTTAGTGTACTTTAGAGCACAGTAGTTAAGAGCTTTATAAACCGGCGTTAGCCCAGAAAGCTTTTAACTACTGACTTTTTTCTGCGGCTGGAGTTTTGTCGTTAGATTTCTAACGCTCACTTCAGCCACGACTCTAAATACCGGCGTTAGAAAGATCCCATTGAAAAGATAGGATACGCAATTGACGTAAGGGGATCTGCGGTATGGAAACGTCGCGGCTGGAAAGTGAGCGTTAGACCCTTTAATGACTGGCTCCAAATACCAGAGGGCGGTAAAAACCAGCGTTAGGAGCCTCTAAAGCTGGTTTTCACGGCTACCGCCCAACTCTAAATCTAGGCATTTGTTTGAAAATTTAAATTAATGGGAAGTGCACGTAATTGTGACTGGTAACCCTAGGGTTTGAGTAGAAAAAAGCAAAAGATGCTAGAGTATTGTCGGACTACCCTTGACTAAAGGTACCCTCCCTAATTCCTGGCTGCTAGTTGGCGACAGGTGGAGAAACACTCACGGCTAGATTTAGAGTTTGGCGGCCAAAGGGGTGCGTTAGCTACGCGTGCTTTTTTTCTCCCGCACCTTTTAAATACCGCTGGTATTTAGAGTTCACAGAATGGCTGGGTTTTCAGTGCGTTAGGCTCCAAAAAGGGAGCGTAGAGCATAATTTAACGCCACTGCAACTCTAGATACCAGCGGTGCTTACGGACGCGGCCAGCTTCAAAAATGTGCTCGTGCACGATTCCCCCATAGAAAACAATGGGGCAGTTTGATCTGAAAAAAAACCTAACACCTGCAAAAAAGCAGCGTTCAGCTCCTAACGCAGCCCCATTGTTTTCTATGGGGAAACACTTCCTAAGTCTGCACCTAACACCCTAACATGAACCCCGAGTCTAAACACCCCTAACCTTTCACTTATTAACCCCTAATCTGCCGCCCCCGCTATCGCTGACACCTGCATATTTTTTTTAACCCCTAATCTGCCGCTCCGGCATGCCCCGCAAAGGGCCCTTTTCAGGGCTGGTAAGGTAAAAGAGCTTTGAACTTTTTTAATTTAGAATAGGGTAGGGCATTTTTTTTATTTTGGGGGCTTTGTTATTTTATTAGGGGGCTTAGAGTAGGTGTAATTAGTTTAAAATTGTTGTAATATTTTTCTAATGTTTGTAAATATTTTTTTATTTTTTGTAACTTAGTTCTTTTTTATTTTTTGTACTTTAGTTAGTTTATTTAATTGTATTTATTTGTAGGTATTTTATTTAATTAATTTATTGATAGTGTAGTGTTAGGTTTAATTGTAGATAATTGTAGGTATTTTATTTAATTAATTTATTGATAGTGTAGTGTTAGGTTTAATTGTAACTTAGGCTAGGATTTATTTTACAGGTAATTTTGTAATTATTTTAACTAGGTAACTATTAAATAGTTATTAACTATTTAATAGCTATTGTACCTGGTTAAAATAATTGCAAAGTTGCCTGTAAAATAAATATTAATCCTAAAATAGCTACAATATAATTATAATTTATATTGTAGCTATATTAGGGTTTATTTTACAGGTAAGTATTTAGCTTTAAATAGGATTCATTTATTTAATAAGAGTTAATTTATTTCGTTAGATTTAAATAATATTTAACTTAGGGTTAGGGTTAGAATTAGCTTTAGGGGTTAAAAAATTTATTACAGTAGCGATGAGCTCCGATCGGCAGATTAGGGGTTAATACTTGAAGTTAGGTGTCGGCGATGTTAGGGAGGGCAGATTAGGGGTTAATACTATTTATTATAGGGTTATTGAGGCGGATTAGGGGTTAATAACTTTATTATAGTAGCGGTGCGGTCCGCTCGGCAGATTAGGGGTTAATAAGTGTAGGCAGGTGGAGGCGACGGTGAGGGGGGCAGATTAGGGGTTAATAAATATAATATAGGGGTCGGCGGTGTTAGGGGCAGCAGATTAGGGGTTCATAGGGATAACGTAGGTGGCAGCGGCGTGTGGTCAGCAGATTAGGGGTTAAAATTTTTTAATAGAGTGGCGGCGATGTGGGGGGACCTTGGTTTAGGGGTACATAGGTAGTTTATGGGTGTTAGTGTACTTTAGAGCACAGTAGTTAAGAGCTTTATAAACCGGCGTTAGCCCAAAAAGCTCTTAACTACTGACTTTTTTCTGCGGCTGGAGTTTTGTCGTTAGATTTCTAACGCTCACTTCAGCCACGACTCTAAATACCGGCGTTAGAAAGATCCCATTGAAAAGATAGGATACGCAAATGGCGTAGGGGGATCTGCGGTATGGAAAAGTCGCGGCTGCAAAGTGAGCGTTAGACCCTTTAATGACTGGCTCCAAATACCAGAGGGCAGTAAAAACCAGCGTTAGGAGCCTCTAACGCTGGTTTTGACGGCTACCGCCCAACTCTAAATCTAGGCCTAAGGTAACTGAAAAAAGGAACAGATAAAGGTTGCACTCAGATAAAAGTCAATACCTTTATTTAGTAGGAACTTGCTCATGTCTCAAGTAAGGGGCAGGTGCCCTGAAATTTTTTTATACTAAATGAAGTTATTGTATTTTATCTGAGTGCCACCTTTATCTGTTCCTTTACACATTTATTGGGACCCAGTGAGGGAGGTCTGAAAGGTGCTGCACCAGCTAAAAACATAACTGGTTTGTCAACCGAAAGGATATAATGTGATTGTGCTGATCCTTTGACTTTTTCTACTCTGGTAACTGAATAATACTGACAGGCTGGTAGAATAGATAGTCCAGAACAGGACCCAGGCCTGGAACAGGAAATTCAAATGTATAGTCAGACAGGCCAGGGTTAAAATGGCAAGCTGGCAGAAACAGTGCAAAATATATATGCAAAAGACAAAAACAGGTCACAAGCAAAGATCAATATCTGGATCTGGCAGTAGAAGAACAAAACAGCAGGCAAGTAGATAATCAGGAAAATAGGCAACAGGACATGCACAGGAGCAGAAACAGAATTAGTACACCCAGAGACTAGTTTAATAAAGGTCAGATTACAAGTAGAGTGGTATTTAACGCTCCTGTCTGAGTGTTAACTCCGCTAAAAGTAAGGTTTTTGCGTGCATAGGGTAGTGCTTGTATTACAAGTTGAATGTAAGCTGTTTTTGCTCTCGCGCTGACCCGACACGCGTAAAAAGACGAACTTAGAATATTGTGCGCATGATAACGTATTCCCCCATAGAAGTCAATGGAGCAAACCTACTCGCGTGCAAACCGCTACTGTGTAGCAAGTTCAGCTCATCGGCATCTTACACAGTGGCGTAAGGTGGGCTTGGCCTAACTAGTTTCATGGATGTAACCGCCCACCTTACGCCATGGTGCAAAACGCTGATGAGCTGAACTTGCTACACAGTAGTGGTTTCAAGTTGCTCTAACTTTTGATGCTGCCACATTGTTTTGGCACTTGCTATATCTGTATTGGTTACATTGTTTCAAATCGCCACATAGCGGACTACCTACAGCCATAGGACAAAGGACATACGTATATGGTTACCCAGACCGCACAGTGGGACTTCGTAAAATCACCCTTTGTGGTGCACAAAGCCCAATCCTTACCTCATATTGATTAAAGTTTCATTTTGTGAGTACCCACCTTCAAGTGGGGATTGTGTGATTGTTTGATGTACCTTTATTAAACTTGATAACACTATGAGGAGATTCTTTGTGCGCTTATTTTTCCAGATTTGATCCATTTATATATATGATTACATATAGGTATAGATTTATACAGATATATATAGGCATATCTATTTATAAATGCATGCAGAACAATTGAATGTGCAGAACAATTGAATGTGAAATATTTACAGTAAATACACAGCATAACACTTTATTAAATAAGAATATTGCATAAATATGTTTTTACATAATTGGATGCAAAGGGCTCCAATCAGGGGCGTATTAATGCCTAGGCACACAAGGCCCGTTCCTAGGGTGGCAGATATAGGGGGGCGGCATTTTTTTGTATTGCCCCGGCCTCTGCTGAACTTTAACAAACAAACACTTTTGTTTAAGGGATTTCTAGTCGGAGTTGAGCGCGCAGAGTGCACACCACAAATACACTCTTATAAATGTGCATATCATTTGCCTTTCACCTCTGGCTACCAGCGTAACTCAGAGATAGGAATGTATGCATGTGGAACCAGATTGCCGCTGCCCCTTCAAACCCGAGGAGATTTGACAGTTGCTCTAGGTGATGACGTGACTGTGGCACTGTGCCGGTGACGGAGTAAACCTGGCTGCGGACATCACTTTACTAAGTTTACCGTTTAGCTAGCGGAATAAGGGTGCTGGGAGTGTCACTGTCTAAGAGCGATGCTTTCAGGAGAAGCCGCCGGGGAGGACTTTAATGGCAGAGCCTGTGAGGTGGTGAGTGAAGGGCAAAGATGGTTGATATGGTTATAAAGGAAACCTGAGTGCTAGAGGGAGCCCTGTTTGTACTGCACATTTATGACATCTGAGTTCTGACTGCTGAAATGTGATATGTTTGTAATTTGTGCTTATGTGTCTTATGTGTATATACCATCCAAGCATAATTAGATGATGATCTCTTTGCCAGCTCACACTAATTAATGGTGGCCCGACTCATATTATATGTTGCACTGGCTTGCACAGCTCTACGACATACATACTCAACCATATGCCACTTTTTGCTATCATACGTTATGCTCACCTGTGGGTTTACATTACTGTAAGATACACTGAGATATTTTTTTTATATACTTCACATTTTCTCCGTTCACACCTGTTAAGTGTGGTCCTTACTCACAGCTTGCACTGCTCTTACACTTTCTACTTAATTGTTGGCCATAAGGGTGCATCATAAGCGAGTGATTTTAACTGCTATTATGTGTGAGTTAGCAAAGGCACATTATTTTATATATATATATATATATATATATATACACATACATTATATATATAGTGTGTGCATCTATGTATAGTTATATATATATTATACATATATACATACAGGTATATATATATATATATATATATATATATATATATATATATAAAGATATAAAGATAGGCCTAGATTTGGAGTTTGGCGGTAGCCGTGAAAACCAGCGTTAGAGGCTCCTAACGCTGGTTTTAGGCTACCGCCGGTATTTGGAGTCATTAAAAAAAGGGTCTAACGCTCACTTTCCAGCCGCGACTTTTCCATACCGCGGATCCCCTTACGTCAATTGCGTATCCTATCTTTTCAATGGGATCTTTCTAACTCTGGTATTTAGAGTCGTGGCTGAAGTGAGCGTTAGAAATCTAACGACAAAACTCCAGCCGCAGAAAAAAGTCAGGAGTTAAGAGCTTTCTGGGCCAACGCCGGTTCATAAAGCTCTTAACTACTGTACTCTAAAGTACACTAACACCTATAAACTACCTATGTACCCCTAAACTGAGGTCCCCCCACATCGCCGCCACTCGATTAAATTTTTTTAACCCCTAATCTGCCGACCGCCACCTACGTTATACTTATGTACCCCTTATCTGCTGCCCCTAACACCGCCGACCCCTATATTATACTTATTAACCCCTAACCTGCCCCCCACAACGTCGCAGCCAGCTACCTACAATAATTAACCCCTAATCTGGCGACCGGAGCTCACCGCTATTCTAATAAATTTTTTAACCCCTAAAGCTAATTCTAACCCTAACCCTAACACCCCCCTAAGTTAAATATAATTTTATTCTAACGAAATAAATTAACTCTTATTAACCCCTTAACGACCAAGGACGTACGCCATACGTCCTCAAAAAAAATACACTTAACGCCTGAGGACGTATGGCGTACGTCCTCGGTCTGGAAAGCAGCTGGAAGCGATCCTGCACGCTTCCAGCTGCTTTCCGGTTATTGCAGTGATGCCTCAACATCGAGGCATCCTGCAATAACCCCCCTTGGCCATCCGATGCAGAGAGAGCCACTCTGTGGCCCTCTCTGCACCGGACATCGATGGCCGGTTTCGTTGGTGGGTGGGAGCCAGTCTGGGAGGCGGGTGGGCGGCCATCGGTGGGCCGTATGATGTGGAGGGGGGCGGGATCGTGGGCGGGAACGCAGGGGGCGCGCGCGGGTTCACGCGCGTGCACGAGAGGGCGCGCACGGGCGCGCGTGCGGGTAGGGAGCGGGTGGGAACCGCTACACTACAGAAAAACGATGGGAGAAAAGTGGCAGTGAGGGCCAAATATATCTAAAGAATGTTGATCTAAGAGATCTGGGAGGGGGTGGGGGGTTGGTCTTTTGGGGGGGCAAGCTACACTACAGAAAAATATTTTAAAAAAGAATAAAAACAAATGTGTTACTATAAACTGGGTACTGGCAGACAGCTGCCAGTACCAAAGATGGCTACTAATAAGTTAGAGGGGGGTGGGTAAAGAGCTGTTTGGGGGGTATCAGGGAGGTTGGGGGCTAAGGGGGGATCCTCCAGAGCAGCATATGTAAATATGCCTTTTTTAAAATAAATTTTTTATCAAGGATAGCTTTTTTTTTTTAATACTGGCAGACTTTCTGCCAGTACTTAACATGGCGGGGACAATTGTGGGGTGGGTGAGGGAAGAGAGCTGTTTGGGAGGGATCAGGGGGTGTAATGTGTCAGGTGGGGGGCTGATCTCTACACTAAAGCTAAAATTAACCCTGCAAGCTCCCTACATGCTACCTAATTAACCCCTTCACTGCTAGCCATAATACACATGTGATGCGCAGCGGCATTTAGCGGCCTTCTAATTACCAAAAAGCAACGCCAAAGCCATGTATGTCTGCTATTTATCAACAAAGGGGATCCCAGAGAAGCATTTACAACCATTTGTGCCATAATTGCACAAGCTGTTTGTAAATGATTTCAGTGAGAAACCTAAAATTGTGAAAAATTTTACTTTTTTTTTTTATTTAATCGCATTTGGCGGTGAAATGGTGGCATGAAATATACCAAAATGGGCCTAGATCAATACTTAGGGTTGTCTACTACACTACAATAAAGCTAAAATTAACCCTACAAGCTCCCTACATGCTCCCTAATTAACCCCTTCATTGCTGGGCATAATACACGTGTGGTGCGCAGCGGCATTTAGCGGCCTTCTAATTACCAAAAAGCAACACCAAATCCATATATGTCTGCTATTTATGAAAAAAGGGGATTCCAGAGAAGCATTTACAACCATTTTTGCCATAATTGCACAAGCTGTTTGTAAATAAATTCAGTGAGAAACCTAAAGTTTGTAACAAAATGTGTGAAAAAGGGAACAATTTTTTTTATTTGATCGCATTTGGTGGTGAAATGGTGGCATGAAATATACCAAAATGGGCCTAGATCAATACTTTGGGATGTCTTCTAAAAAAAAATATACATGTCAAGGGATATTCAGGGATTCCTGGAAGATATCAGTGTTCCAATGTAACTAGCGGTAAGTTTGAAAAAAAGTTGTTTGGAAATAGCAAAGTGCTTCTTGTATTTATTGCCCTATAACTTGCAAAAAAAGCAAAGAACATGTAAACATTGGGTATTTCTAAACTCAGGACAAAATTTGTAAACTATTTAGGATGGGTGTTTTTTGGTGGTTGCAGATGTGTAACAGATTTTGGGGGTCAAAGTTAGAAAAAGAGTTTTTTTTTTCATTTTTTCCTCATATTTTATATTTTTTTTATAGTAAATTATAAGATATGATGAAAATAATGGTATCTTTAGAAAGTCCATTTAATGGCGAGAAAAACGGTATATAATATGTGTGGGTACAGTAAATGAGTAAGAGGAAAATTACAGCTAAACACAAACACTTCAGAAATGTAAAAATAGCCTTGGTCCCAAACGGTCAGAAAATGGAAAAGTGCTGTGGTCATTAAGGGGTTAAATAACTTATACTAAATACTTACCTGTAAAGTAAATCCTAATATAGCTACAATATAAATTATAATTATATTATAGCTATTTTAGGATTTATATTTATTTTACAGGTAACTTTGTATTTATTTTAACCAGGTACAATAGCTATTAAATAGTTAAGAACTATTTAATAGTTACCTAGTTAAAATAAGTACAAAATTACCTGTAAAATAAATCCTAACCTAAGTTACAATTAAACCTAACACTATACTATCATTAAATTAATTAAATAAAATACCTACAATTACCTACAATTAAACCTAACACTACACTATCAATACATTAATTAAATACAATACCTACAAATAACTACAATGAAATAAACTAACTAAAGTACAAAAAATAAAAAAGAACTAAGTTACAAAAAATAAAAAAATATTTACAAACATTAGAAATATATTACAACAATTTTAAACTAATTACACCTACTCTAAGCCCCCTAATAAAATAACAAAGCCCCCCAAAATAAAAAAATGCCCTACCCTATTCTAAATTACTAAAGTTCAAAGCTCTTTTACCTTACCAGCCCTGAACAGGGCCCTTTGCGGGGCATGCCCCAAGAAGTTCAGCTCTTTTGCCTGTAAAAAAAAACATACAATACCCCCCCCAACATTACAACCCACCACCCACATACCCCTAATCTAACCCAAACCCCCCTTAAATAAACCTAACACTAAGCCCCTGAAGATCTCCCTACCTTGAGTCGTCTTCACCCAGCCGAGCCAAATTCTTCATCCAAGCGGAGCAAGAAGAGGTCCTCCATCCGGTAGAAGTCTTCATCCAAGCGGGGCAGAAGAGGTCTTCCATCCGATTGAAGTCTTCATCCAAGCGGGATCTTCTATCGTCATCCATCCGGAGCGGAGCGGCAGCATCCTGAAGACCTCCGACGCAGAACATCCATCCTGGCCGACGACTGAACGACGAATGACGGTTCCTTTAAATGACGTCATCCAAGATGGCGTCCCTCGAATTCCGATTGGCTGATAGGATTCTATCAGCCAATCGGAATTAAGGTAGGAATATTCTGATTGGCTGATGGAACCAGCCAATCAGAATCAAGTTCAATCCGATTGGCTGATCAGCCGAGTGGCTGATCCACTTAGCTTTAGGGGTTAATACATTTATTAGAATAGCGGTGAGCTCCAGTCGGCAGATTAGGGGTTAATGTTTGAAGTTAGGTGTCGGCGATGTTAGGGAGGGCAGATTAGGGGTTAATACTATTTATTATAGGGTTAGTGAGGCGGATTAGGGGTTAATAACTTTATTATAATAGCGGTGCGGTCCGGTCGGCAGATTAGGGGTTAATAAGTGTAGGCAGGTGGAGGCGACGTTGTGGGGGGCAGATTAGGGGTTAATAAATATAATATAGGGGTCGGCGTCGTTAAGGGCAGCAGATTAGGGGTACATAGGGATAATGTAAGTAGCGGCGGTTTACGGAGCGGCAGATTAGGGGTTAATAATAATATGCAGGGGTCAGCGATAGCGGGGGCGGCAGATTAGGGGTTAATAAGTGTAAGGTTAGGGGTGTTTAGACTCGGGGTACATGTTAGAGTGTTAGGTGCAGACGTAGGAAGTGTTTCCCCATAGCAAACAACGGGGCTGCGTTAGGAGCTGAACGCGGCTTTTTTGCAGGTGTTAGGTTTTTTTTCAGCTCAAACAGCCCCATTGTTTCCTATGGGGGAATCGTGCACGAGCACGTTTTTGAGGCTGGCCGCGTCCGTAAGCAACTCTGGTATCGAGAGTTGCAGTTGCGTTAAATATGCTCTACGCTCCTTTTTTGGAGCCTATCGCAGCCATTCTGTGGACTCTCAATACCAGAGTTATTTTAAAGGTGCGGCCAGAAAAAAGCCAGCGTTAGCTACGCGGGTCGTTACCGACAAAACTCTAAATCTAGCCGATAGATTTATATATATATATATATATATATATATATATATATATATATATATATATATATACATACATACACACACAGAAAGATAGAATATATATATATATATATATAAAAATATATATATACACACACACATACAGCATATATGGGTGCATGCAAGTGTATTGCAAATCCTGGTGAACATTTCCTAAAAATAAAAAGGTCACGTTATACCTTGACCAAAAAATATGGCCAAAAAAATGGCTAAAACCTAGGGGGGTGGGGGGTGAGGGGGAAAGTAGAATTTTGAGGGCTTAGGGCAGCACTAAACCTAAATACACCACTGGCTCCAATGCACTTCTATATATGTTTATATGTGTGGCAACCAGAAGTTCAGCGTAGGCTACACTCGGGTGAGAGGCGAGGGCTGTTTGACGGGTTGGTAAGCCTCAGATAGTTCTTTCCAGCGTGTCCCTTTGCTGCCGGCAGGTGTGGAGATCATTGGCTGTGTGGATCCCTCTGAGTGGCTTATTACTCATAGGTTGCCATCCAGTTTGCCCTACAATTTTCATATCTGCATACCTGCTATCTCTGCACATGTCTGCTACATATGACTGTTGCTGCTTTTGTTATGCGTATGGCTCTTACCCTCTTGTTTATTCCTGTGCTTAGTCTGGCTTGAGCTATCCTTTTCGTTGAGTTTGACTTTTTATATGTGTGTACATTAGTATTTATGTGCACATATGCCTGTAAGTACATATATACACATATAAATATATAAATGCATATGTACACACATACATACATATACAACTCTATATTAAAGCCTTTTCCTGCCTTTTTTTCTAACAGATGAAACCTCATTTCTTTGAGCCCATATAACTTTTTTTGAGCAATATTTTTTTTAATAATTTTTATTAGACGGTGTTATTATGAGTATAAGTGTACTTTGTAATGTATTTTTGATGTGTTTTGTGCAACTTTTTTGTTTTGCGTAACAGTGAACCAGAACTCTGAGGATGTGCTATCCTGATGAGCATTAACTTCAATTGCACTCAAGTGATCCCGTTACGAGCGAAAAAGCCCGACGTGCGCAAACACCCACGATAAACCCTTTTAGCTTGCACATAACAGCAATCTACTTGTAAAATGGCCCTAAATTGGCAAATACAACAGGAAAGGTCTGGGTTTAAATAAGGTTATGCCAATTGCAAATGACCCACAGCTGCAGATAGGTGGTGCAAGAGAATTTGACTACAGTTCCCACGCAGTTAAAGATGTAAAAAAAAAAATTAAACTTTATTGGTATTAGTGGGTATTTGAACTTTAGAAAGAACTGACCTAATTGTCTTGAAAAATGCTCAGACAGAAATGTGTTGCGAGTATTCTACAAAATCCTCCAAGAAACAGACACTTGACAGACCTGGCTATTTAGCTCATTCCCGGGAGTACATTGATTTTGGAAGTACATCTATGTATCCTGTAAAAACGAGTTTGCACTATGTTGATTGTATCTGTGTTATAGGTATGTTTGGATTACTAAAAACTTTATTCTGAGAATTTTGTCAAGTACAAGGATGGACTTATTGTTCCAATCCACATATTTTTATGTTTTGCATCGTTATTGGATGGATTTAAATGTTTGTGTTTATTTTCATTTTTATAATATTCCTGATTAATTGGTGTATATAAATTATGTTTAAATATAAGAAATTGATTATCAAGAAAATTAATTTTATTACAGACTAACCCTAACTTTATTAAGAGCTGCTTTTTCACATACTTTGTCTATTGTAAAGCTATGGTAAGCAGACTTTATAGAAGGGTAAAATGTGTCCTTTTACCTTTTTTTTTTTTGTGTGTGGCATCGATTATGTTGCAAAAAGAACAAAATCTAGCCCATAATATTTACCACATATATTTACTAAAAAAAAAAAAACATTTCAGATCTCAGATTTAAAATTTGGAAAATTGTAGTTCTCCAGAAGAGAACTGTAGACATTTAAGTTCAGTTCTCACAAATTTCCTGCAATAAAGTCTAAAAAAGGAAGTTTAAAAAAAAAAGCATGATGTGGAAAACAAAACAAAAAATATCTTAACATTATGCATCCAAACACAATAGCAAATCTCTAGGGTTCTTGTTACACATAAATAGCATGATAGGCTGACGAGAGCAAATAAGCAAAAGATGTGAGAAAATGAAACAAAATATGTAATAATCATTCATAGACAAGTAGAATACTGAGAGAAAATACTTTCAATGTATGAAATTAAGATACTATTTACAGAAAAACACTAGGGGCCGATTTATCAAGCTCTGTATGGAGTCTAAAGACCGCTGCTCTATAACTTGTCTGAGGCGGACAAGTTATGGATAGAAAACAGCAAATGATGGTACCTTGCTGTTGGAGATAGGTATATACATATACATATGTTGAAACAAATATTTGGTTGATGGAAAAAATGATTTCTAGCTATATTTTATCCTTTGCAAATTGCTTATTGTTTTAGTTATACATTTTGTATTGTCTGTGACTGCATGGATCCAACTTCTAAAGTCTCCAGCATTGCATGAGTAAACAACGCGTGTGCAAAGGTTGCCAAGAACATTCCAGAGGGAAACAAAGCTAGACTATACTGAGATTTTGAGGCCCATTTATCAAGCTCCTAATGGAGCTTGAGGGCCTGTGTTTCTGTGTTTCTGGCGAGTCTTCAGACTCGCCAGAAACAGCAGTTATGACGTAGCGTTCTAAAGACCTCTGCTCCATAACCCTGTCTGCCTACTCTGAGCAGGAGGACAGGAATCGCCACAATTCAACCCGATCGAGTACGGGTTGATTGACACCCCCCTGCTGGCGGCCCATTGGTCGCGAGTCTGCAGGGGGCAGCGTTGCACCTTGTGAGCTGCTGGTGCAATGCTGAATACGGAGAGCATATTGCTCTCCGCATTCAGCGAGGTTTTGCAGACCTGATCCGCACTGTTGGATCAGGTCCGCAAGACCTTTGATAATTCGGCCTCTTTGTCTTCTATGGATGTAGCAGTCAGTACAACATTGCAGTAAGGTTAAAGTTAGGCATGAGGTTAGAGTTACTGCTAGAGCTAGGGTTAGTATTAAGGATACAGGTAAAGGGATACTGAACCCAAATTTTTTCTTTTATGATTCAGATAAAGGGGCCAATTTAACAAGGGCTGAATGTAACTGTTTCCTTGCCGGAAACAGGAGTTAAGAAGCAGCGGTCTTAAGACTGCAGCACCTTAACTCGTCCGCCGCCTCTGAGGTGGCAGACAGCAATCCGCCCGATCGCATACGATCGGGTTGATTGACACCCCCTGCTAGTGATCAATTGGCCGCGAATCTGCAGGGGGCGGCATTGCACAAGCAGTTCACCAGAACTGCTTGGGCAATGTTAAATGCTGAGGGCATATGCTGTCGGCATTTAGCAATGCAGGACGGACATGATTTGCTATAGTGAATCATGTCTGCCCGGGGGATGATAAATCTACCCTATAGCATGCAATTTTAAGCAATTTTCTAGTTTAATCCTATTATCAATTTTTCTTTGTTCTCTTGGTATCTTTATTTGAAAAACAGAAATGTAACCTTACAAGCCGGTGTATCTTTGGTTCAGCACCTGGGTAGTTCTTGGTGATTGGTAGCTAAATGCAGCATTTTCTCACCATAAATAATTATGGCACAAATTTGTGAAAAAGTTATGCTCCCTTTAGAGTAACCAGTGGTACAGTATTTTCTAAAAATCCAAAATGTGTTTGTTCTATATAACCTATTCGGTATTATACTTTTACACAAACCTATTAAATACATAAACATGTTTCTAGCAATAACAACTAAATGAAATGTTACATTTGCTTATCATGCAACACAAATGATAAAGATGGTTTCCATGTACAAAATTTGACACAGTACAATCATTAAAATGACTTTGACAGATGGTTTTCTAACAGCCTACACATACAGAATAGTAGTGGGCAACTGACAGCTCTCAGATGCCTTCATATTTATTAAAGTCGGTTGCTTTTCTTAGCTCATGTCTGCATCCAAAAGCCAGTAACTTGCGCAAATCTAAATTCCTCAGCTCCCACAGCAAGCTGGCATACAGGATAATACTTAATACCTTCGCATTTCCCAAAGTCTGTCATTTAAACACCAGTCAGAGGAGTGAGGTAAAAATTACCGCTGGCCCCTGTATGAGTACAGACTGTGAAGAGTGGTGATAAAATGAGAGGTTTATAATGTGAGAGATGTTTGAGCAATACATTATCTATATGAACATATCACACTTTAAATAATTTTACTTAAGGGGTCATAAATAAATAAATGTATATATATATATATATATAGACATAGCCCACTATCTGTGCACCTAACAGCCCTTATCCATCCGGCCATGTTACCATCAATGCCTGCAAGCTACTATTTCACAAGCTAACACTTTATAGACATCTGCAGAGCCGCTGTGTGCATGCTTTTATATGCTATTTTCTTTAATAAATGTACCTGTTTTGAGAATTCTGTCCGGACACCTGTGTGTTTTTCTGTATATATATATATATATATATACTGTAGAAATGTGGGTCTCTAGAGCTGTCATAGGGCCAGATTACAAGTGGAGTACTATTTACCGCTCCCGCTTGAGTGTTAACTATGCTAGAAGCTAGCTTTTTGCTTGCGTCAGGATGCGCTCGTTTTCGCTTGTGCAATAACCCGATATGCTAAAAAGCATAACTTGCATGCATTGAAGTCAATAGAGCAAAAAAAGTGAAAAAAACCTAATGCCTACAATAAAGACAACATTTTACAGCCTTCTGTGCTCATCTTTACCAAGAGTGCTAATATTAGTGGAGGGCTCTGTCTATGTGTTGATGTGTGTATATATGTGTATTTATGTGTTTATGTGTGTATCCATGTGGATTTATATGTTTATATGTGTATTCATGTGTTTATATGTGTATCCATGTGTATTTATGTGTTTATATGTGTATACATTTACATATGCAAAACAGAATGAGAAGCAGTCTTCCAGGAACGAACAGCAGCATCAATAGCTTGTTCTATAATGGGGATAGCCTCCCTATGGGTGATGGGGGAAACCAGACGTGGACTCCTTGCCCAATGTGCTTAGAGGAATATGGCTGCACCTCACTGACGAGGCCCACAGAAGGCCGAAACAATTGTTTGGGGTTGCCTTTTCCTTGTTCAGAGGAGAATTGCCTGGTATTTCGGGGCTGGACTGACCTTGTAGGCGGGATCAGACTGATATACTACAGGAAAGTTTTCCTCTGTGAAAAGCACAATTGGGCAGAAAGAAGCTACTTCCAGGTGGTAACTGGGCCATAGAACAAGCCACTGAGCTGTTCGTTCCTGGCAGAGTGCTTCTCTTTCTGTTTTGCATATGTGTATACATTTGTACTTATGTGTTTGTGTGTATATTATTTATTTATTTATGTATTTATAAAATATTTTACCAGGAAGGATACATTGAGATTTCTCTTGTTTTCAAGTATGTCCTGGGTCCACAAAACATTGCATTGACACAATAGGGTACAATAAAATACAAAAACAATATTAATACACAATACAGGGAGTACAGAATTATTAGGCAAATGAGTATTTTGACCACATCATCCTCTTTATGCATGTTGTCTTACTCCAAGCTCTATAGGCTCGAAAGCCTACTACCAATTAAGCATATTAGCTGATGTGCATCTCTGTAATGAGAAGGGGTGTGGTCTAATGACATCAACAACCTATATCAGGTGTGCATAATTATTAGGCAACTTCCTTTCCTTTGGCAAAATGGGTCAAAGAAGGACTTGACAGGCTCAGAAAAGTCAAAAATAGTGAGATATCTTGCAGAGGGATGCAGCACTCTTAAAATTGCAAAGCTTCTGAAGCGTGATCATCGAACAATCAAGCGTTTCATTCAAAATAGTCAACAGGTTCGCAAGAAGCGTGTGGAAAAACCAAGGCGCAAAATAACTGCCCATGAACTGAGAAAAGTCAAGCGTGCAGCTGCCAAGATGCCACTTGCCACCAGTTTGGCCATATTTCAGAGCTGCAACATCACTGGAGTGCCCAAAAGCACAAGGTGTGCAATACTCAGAGACATGGCCAAAGTAAGAAAGGCTGAAAGACGACCACCACTGAACAAGACACACAAGCTGAAACGTCAAGACTGGGCCAAGAAATATCTCAAGACTGATTTTTCTAAGGTTTTATGGACTGATGAAATGAGAGTGAGTCTTGATGGGCCAGATGGATGGGCCCGTGGCTGGATTGGTAAAGGGCAGAGAGCTCCAGTCCGACTCAGACGCCAGCAAGGTGGAGGTGGAGTACTAGTTTGGGCTGGTATCATCAAAGATGAGCTTGTGGGGCCTTTTCGGGTTGAGGATGGAGTCAAGCTCAACTCCCAGTCCTACTGCCAGTTTCTGGAAGACACCTTCTTCAAGCAGTGGTACAGGAAGAAGTTTGCATCCTTCAAGAAAAACATGATTTTCATGCAGGACAATGCTCCATCACAAGCGTCCAAGTACTCCACAGCGTGGCTGGCAAGAAAGGGTATAAAAGAAGAAAATCTAATGACATGGCCTCCTTGTTCACCTGATCTGAACCCCATTGAGAACCTGTGGTCCATCATCAAATGTGAGATTTACAAGGAGGGAAAACAGTACACCTCTCTGAACAGTGTCTGGGAGGCTGTGGTTGCTGCTGCACGCAATGTTGATGGTGAACAGATCAAAACACTGACAGAATCCATGGATGGCAAGCTTTTGAGTGTCCTTGCAAAGAAAGGTGGCTATATTGGTCACTGATTTGTTTTTGTTTTGTTTTTGAATGTCAGAAATGTATATTTGTGAATGTTGAGATGTTATATTGGTTTCACTGGTAAAAATAAATAATTGAAATGGGTATATATTTGTTTTTTGTTAAGTTGCCTAATAATTATGCCCAGTAATAGTCACCTGCACACACAGATATCCCCCTAAAATAGCTATAACTAAAAACAAACTAAAAACTACTTCCAAAACTATTCAGCTTTGATATTAATGAGTTTTTTGGGTTCATTGAGAACATGGTTGTTGTTCAATAATAAAATTAATCCTCAAAAATACAACTTGCCTAATAATTCTGCACTCCCTGTATATGCAAAATTTAACATAGAACAGGTAGGAAATATATAATCAATCATGACAGTGCATTCTGTTTTGAGATATGTAGAGAGGGATCTCTTAAAGGATTTTAGGCTTGGGGAAGATTTGAAAGTGTGCGGGAGGTTGTTCCATAATTGGGGTGCTCTGTAGGAAAAGGAGGATTGAGCTGCTTTCTTTTTGTATGGAGGCAGACTAAATAATGTGCTGGTACTGGATCGGAGGTTATAGGAGGTGGGAATAGCTGGGGAGAGCATTCTGTTCAGGTAGGGTGGGAGCTTCCCAGAAAAGCTCTTAAACACAAGGCAGGAAAGATGTAGGGTGCGTCTGGATTCCAGCGACAGCCAGTTTAGTTCTTTTAGCATGTCACAATGGTGGGTCCTGTAGTTACATTGTAGCACATAGCAGCAGAACGAGTTATACAATGTATTAAGTTTATTAAGGTGAGTTTGCGATGCAGGTGCATATACTACATCCCCATAATCCATGATTGGCATCAGCATTTGCTGTACAATCTTTTCCTTTACTGTAGGGCTGAGGCAGGATTTGTTTCTGTACAGGACACCTAGTTTTGGATAAAGTTTAGAAGCAAGTTTTTCTATGTGAAGGCCAAAAGATATATTGGGGTCTAACAACATACCCAAGTATTTGAAAGAGTGGACTGCGGTCAGTGTGCCAGTTTGATTTTGTTTTGATGCATAGATGGGAATTTTGTAGTTTGTGTAGTTTAGGTCCCGTTACAAAGATCATAGTGACAGTTTTGTCAGTGTTTAGGAAGAGTTTGTTTTTTGACATCTACTTTTCTACCTCTGTGAACTGGTCTTGGAGCACTGCAGCAGATTGGATTTGTTTGCATAGATTATTGTGTCATCTGCGTACATGTGTACAGTTGAGGATTTGCAGACATTAGGCAGATCATTTAAAAATAATGTGAATAGTAGGGGGCCGAGAATGGAACCTTGGGGAACACCACACGTGACGTGACTGGGAGAGGGAGCAAGTTGCTGTCAGAAATGGAGACATATTGTGATTGATCCGATACACATGATCGAAACCAGGTTAGCGGACCATCACCAACACCTGAGTTTAGTTTGAGCAGTAGAATGTCATGGTCTACTGTGTCAAAGGCCTTTGCAAAATCAAGGAAAATAGCTCCAGTTAGGTCTCCTTATTCCATGCCAGTTTGGATCTTGTTGCAAACTTTTAGGAGGGCAGTTGTAGTGGAGTGATTCGGGCGAAAACTTGATTGAACAGGGGTCAGATAGTTAGATTGTTGGTAATACTCACATAATTGCGTATAGACGCATTTTTCTAATTTTTTTGACAATACTGGGAGCAATGATATTGGGCGATATTTAGAAACCAAGGTTATCTCCCCACGTTTATGGATAGGCACTACTCTTGCAGTCTTCCAAAGTTTGGGAATGTAACCAGACACCAAGGATTCGTTTATTAGGGTTGTGACAGGTTTAGCAATTGCCGGGCGCACTGAGCTTCAGTAGCATTGCTGGGATTTGATCAGGTCCAGACTGTTTTTTCATTTTAGATTATTAAGGTGTTTTTTAATGACATTGATGGGTACAGGTCTAAAATTGAACTTCTCTATATTGGGTCTTTGCTTATTTAGTGGGGCCTGATCCACATTTGTAGTTTCAGGATGTGTGTCATTTAGTAGTTTGTCAATCAGAGTGGTGGAGCATCTGACAAAATAATTGTTAAAGGCATTTGCTACTTATAAGGGAAGTTGCAGGGTTTGGTTGTCCACATTAACAGTGGAGGGTTGGGAGTGGATTGGTGGAGTTTGTAAGTTATTTATGACTTTACAAAACTTTCTAGGGTTTGATATGTTATGGTTCAGCTTTTCACAGAAATATTGGGCCTTGGCCAATTTTGTTTGTTTAGTGCATATATTTTACCATTGTCTATGTACACAGTGATCGTTCATAGAGTCAGTATGCTTTAACTTTGACCACAATTAATCTCGAAACTGGTACATTTGAATGAGGTCAGCTGTGATCCAATTCAAATGTGCTCCTTTTATTCTCACCTTACGCAATGGGGCAGGCAAATTCCAAACTTGTAGGAGTTCGGACTGAAAGAATTCAACTGCAGAGTCTAAATCTGGGATTAGTTTTAATCTGTGCCAGGGGAGGTTCTTGATGTCATTTAGAAATTATTGAAGATTACATTTTTTGAAGGACCTGGTGATTTTAACCTTGGGAGAGGATTTAGTTGCCTTTATTTTGCGCACGCAGCACACTAAGCAGTGGTCACTGAAATTGTTAGGGAGAACACCTGCCTCCTTGATTCAGTCAGGAGAAGTGGAGAGAATCCAATCGAGCAGGGTGTGATTATGGCTTTTGATGTTTATGCGAGTTGGGGAGGAGATTAATTGCGTTAGCTGCAATGTCTTAAACAGCGAGCAACAACTATTATTTTTTGGATTCAGCCAATCAATATTAAAATCTCCAAAAACCAAAAATGTCACTTTTTGGGTTTTGAGCTATGGTTTCACTAAGGAGATGAGCTATGTCAGAAAGGGAATGCACAGGGGAGCTAGGTGGACGGTAGATTCCTGCAACAATGATTGATTTACTGCACAGGATCTCAATTGTGTCAGAAAGGAAATCAAAGGTGGCAGGAGAGCTAGATTTTGGTAAGGGGGTGTACTTTGTGGAATTGTCAACATAAATTACAATGCCACCTCCTCTCTTTACTCTGTCATTTATATGGCATGAATACCCATGTATTGCAATGGCAGAGTCAGGTATTTTTGCGGTAAATTAGTTAGCATTAGTGATGTCACGAATAGTTCGCTGGCGAATAGTTCCCGGCGAACATAGCATGTTCGCGTTCGCCATGGGGGGCGAACATATGCGATGTTCGATCCGCCCCCTATTCGTCATCATTGAGTAAACTTTGACCCTGTACCTCACAGTCAGCAGACACATTACAGCCAATCAGTGGCAGACCCTCCCTCCCAGACCCTCCCACCTCCTGGACAGCATCCATTTTAGATTCATTTGGAAGCTGCATTCTTAGTGAGAGGAGGGACAGTGTAGCTGCTGCTGATCTTATAGGGAAATCGATAGCTAGGCTAGTGTATTCAGTGTCCACTACAGTCCTGAAGGACTCATCTGATCTCTGCTGTAAGGACAGCACCCCAAAAAGCCCTTTTTAGGGCTAGAACATCAGTCTGCTTTTTTTTTTTTTTCCTGTGTAATCTAATTGCAGTTGTCTGCCTGCAACGTGTGTGTCAGGCTCACAGCGTATACTGTTCCCACTTGCCCAGTGCCACCACTCATATCTGGTGTAACAGTAGTGTACATTTAAAAAAACCAACACTTTTTTGACTGTGAAATAATAACAGACAGCTGCCAGTACCCAAGATGGCCGCCAATAAGGCAGATGGGGAGGGTTAGAGAGCTGTTTTGGGGGGGATCAGGGAGGTTGGGGGCTAAGGGGGGATGATACACCACAGCATATGTAAATATGCTAAAAATAAATAAATTAAAAAAATTAAAAGACTTTCTGCCAGTACTTAAGATGGCGGGGACAATTGTGGGGTGGGGGAGGGAAGGGAGCTGTTTGGGAGGGATCAGGGGGTCTGATGTGTCAGGTGGGAGGCTGATCTCTACACTAAAGCTAAAATTAACCCTGCAAGCTCCCTACAAACTACCTAATTAACCCCTTCACTGCTAGCCATAATACACGTGTGATGCGCAGCAGCATTTAGCGGCCTTCTAATTACCAGAAAGCAACGCCAAAGTCATATATGTCTGCTATTTCTGAACAAAGGGGATCCCAGAGAAGCATTTACAACCATTTGTGCCATAATTGCACAAGCTGTTTGTAAATAATTTCTGTGAGAAACCTAAAGTTTGTGAAAAAGTGAACAATTTTTTTTATTTGATCGCATTTGACGGTGAAATGGTGGCATGAAATATACCAAAATGGTCCTAGATCAATACTTTGGGTTGTCTACTACACTACACTTAAGCTAAAATTAACTCTACAAGCTCCCTACATGCTCCCTAATTAACCCCTTCACTGCTGGGCATAAAACACGTGTGGTGCGTAGTGGCATTTAGCAGCCTTCAAATTACCAAAAAGCAACGCCAAAGCCATATAAGTCTGCTATTTCTGAACAAAGGGGATCCCAGAGAAGCATTTACAACCATTTATGCCATAATTGCATAAGTTGTTTGTAAATAATTTCTGTGAGAAACCTTAACTTTGTGAAAAAGTGAACAATTTTTTTTTATTTGATCGCATTTGGCGGTGAAATGGTGGCATGAAATATACCAAAATGGGCCTAGATCAATAATTTGGGATGTCTTCTAAAAAAATATATATACATGTCAAGGGATATTCAGGTATTCCTGACAGATATCAGGGATCCAATGTAACTAGCGCTCATTTTGAAAAAAAGTGGTTTTGAAATAGCAAAGTGCTTCTTGTATTTATTTCCCTATAATTTGCAAAAAATGCAAAGGACATGTTAACATTGGGTATTTCTAAACTCAGGGCAAAATTTAGAAACTATTTAGCATGGTTGTTTTTTGGTGGTTGTAGATGTGTAACAGATTTTTCAGGGCCTGCCAGGGCACAGTGTCACACCAGTGCAACTCATATCTGGTGTAACAGTAGTGTACATTAAAAAAAAAATACAATTTTGACTGTAATAGATTGAATAGCAGTTAGTTGTCTGCAAGCGTGTATGTCAGGCCTACAGCGTCTACTCTGTCAACTTCTGCCAGTGCACAGTGCCACTAATATCTGTTGTCACAGTAGCTTGCACGCATAGTACCACTAATCGAAAAAAAAAAAAAGACAGGCAGAGGCAGGCCACCCCGCAGGGGCCGTCGTGGTCGTGGTGCTGTGATTCCCTTTGGCCCTAGAATAATGCCTAGTGTTCAGAGGCCACGTACCCTGAACTCGAAAAGTTCTGAGGACATAGTTGACTGGCTAACACAGGACATCCAATCTTCTACAGCTTCTGCTCGGAACCTTGACGCACCATCCTCCTCCAGCTTAGCTTCAGGCACCTCTCAAGTTACCACTCGCCCGCCTGCCGCCACCACCAACACTAGCACCACAGCCGCTTCACTTGATCTGTCAGAGGAGTTATTTACACATCAGTTGGAAGAAATGAGTGATGCGCAACCATTATTGCCAGAGGATGTAGATAACAGGGATATGTCTCAGTCAGGCAGCATTACACACATGGACGTACGGTGTGATGATGATGAAGTTATTTTCCTGTAAATATTTCTTAGCACAGAGGTCAGAAACCTGCAGCACATATACCGCACCATGTGTGGTACACAGAAGGATTTTAAATAGCACTGTGTGCAAGATGATTTGGTGCAACATTTCTACCTGGTTGTCAGGCAAAGTGGTAGCCAGGCATGTGGCTGCCAGGTGGGCTGCAGGACCAGTGCTCTTTTTTGATCTGGGTATGTGGCTGCCCAGAGGCTGCAGAACTAGTGGTCTGATCAGATGTTTGTCCTGATTCATCATTACTAAAAAAAAAATATTATTAAATATTCATTATAAATTACCAAAACTGATCCACATAGGGGGCTGATACCTTTTGTTACCTTTTAGTATTACTTCAGCACAGTGCTCATAGCAGGATGTCAGCCTATCTTATAGCATGTTTGTATGCTGCCCTTTCATATGCCTGATAACACACTTTTTAGTTTAATGTCTCTGTAAATTATGACCTTGGCATATTATATGTTGCCTATGAATATAAAATGGAAAACAGTAACTGAACATTTTGATGGTATTTTTTTTTGAAAAGTAGAAAGTGGTCTTTAAAGTACTATAAGTTACAGGTTACAGTCTCATTAAAGCAGACTCTTAATACCTGAGGCATCCATTCATAATAGAACCATAGAAACATAACAATATTGATAGGTTATAACAATGTGTTAAAGAGATATGAAACCCAAAATGTTTCTTTTGTGATTCAGATAGATCACTGGTTTTCAAACCTTTCCTCAGGCCTCCCCAACAGCCCACGTTTTGTGGATATCTGAACTGGAGTACAGGTGAAATAATCAGATGATTAGTAGTAGTTATTTTACCTGCTCTCATCCAGGGTGATCATGAAAATCTGGCCTGTTGGGGAGGCTTGAGAACAGGTTTGAAAACCAGTGAGATAGAGCATGCAATTTTAACCAACTTTGTAGAAACAAAGCACATTTGATAAAATAGTCAATTGAACACTTTTTGCTTAAAGGGACACTGTACCCAAATATTTTCTTTTGTGCTTCAGATAGAGCATGCAATTTTAAGCAACTTTCTAATTTACTCCTATTTTCAAATGTTCTTTATTCTCTTGGTATCTTTATTTGAAATGCAAGAATGTAAGTTTAGATGGCTGCCCATTTTTGGTGAACAACCTAGGTTGTCCTTGCTGATTGGTGGATAAATGCATCCACCAATCAAAAACTGCTCTCCAGAGTTCTGAACCTAGAAAAAAGCTTACATGCCTTCTTTTTCATATAAAGATAGCAAGAGAACGAAGAAAAATTGATAATAGGAGTAAATTAGAAAGTTGCTTAAAATTGCATGCTGTATCTGAATCACAAAAGAAAACATTTGGGTACAGTGTCCCTTTAAATGTTATGCTCTGTCTGAATCACAAAATATTTTTTTGGGTTTCATATCCCTTTAACCCTTCAGCTAGCATAGAGGACTACAACACGGCGACTCATTGCTAAGCAAAGCATTATTGCTGTTTAGGCAACCAAGGGGTTGACAAATTAACAAATTGATTCAAATTTATGATTTGTGTACATTACCATGTTGCTTGCTGCAATCGTTTTTTCAATAGCCAAACTTTACTCCCTGCTTGCCTTATTTTGAAGAACCAAGACTTGTCACTAGCAATGAAAAGGCTTGCCACTATCATTTTGTTAGCAACTATTGCACTGATTTGCAGTTCATTGTCTGATGACCCCTGTTTAGGCCAATGAAGGACAAACATGTATCAGGGTTAGGATGGTAAACAACAGTGTACATATCTAATTACAGTAAAAGGGATAAAATAAATGAAGTTGTTTTAAAAGCATAATCATTATGTTCCAATCTCATAGTGTTGCATGTCCCTTTAAGTTATTTGCCTCTGGAGATGGATGCAAACAATTCTCTCTTACAATATAGTGGTTGTGTATAACAGTCAGTGAGCATGGCAAGTGTTTGTGACCTCCCTCTGGCTAAAGAGCAGCAACAAAATGGGCATAGACCTTTGTTATACAGATGAGATCATAGTTTAAATTAATTGAGGCTCATTTCATCTGTCTTTTTTTATATAGATGTTCCTTCTTTAACATATATAGATGTGATAAATGGCCCAATACATCATATCTCACACAACAAACATGAACCGCTAGAAACACAGAAAAAGAATAAATAGAAATCCAAGACTTTGAAGATTAATAAGTAATTAAATGCCCTATCCTCCTGGCTTGCTGTATTATAACATAACAATCATAGAACTGACTGAACAATAACATATAACTTATATAAATAAACACAAGACACAGAGTGTGAGAAAAGACCCGTAGGTGACGTTTATTATGAAACATGAGAACCGGCTGAAATCAACAAGGTAAACCTACACCAGGTGGCGGCAATCTAGCTAGGAGAGTAAGCAACCCCCTGCTAGGAAGACGGGCTTATGGAGTTCTCGGCAATGTCAAATGGGAAGGGACCCCAGGCGCGTGCCTGTGGACACCACCCTCCCCCTGGGGCAGCCGTCACTCTTAACTCTGATGGCAAACCAGGGCGCGGGCCAACCACCTAACCAGGGTGTAAATGTAAAACTCCAGACCAGTAGGATCAGGTGTGACTAGGTGCATGTGCATGCCACTACCTGGGGAGTCAAAGCTACCGTCCTTGGACTTAAGGAAACAAGCTGCGTAGCTCTCATCCGGCCTCAGACCCCTGCTGAACACCATAGTGATGCCCAACCTAAAGATTGCTGCCTTACCAGATTCAAGGGAGGGAGAGAGGGAAGCTGTGAAGACGAGCTGGAAACAGGGTCTGGGGCCTGTAATCTGACTTCTTATAGGTAAGCCAAATCCCCACCTACACTAATGCAACATTGTTACCACTTCACAGCTAGCACACTCCTAAGGGCCTTAATTCTTATGTTTGTTACGGGCTATTCTGCCCTCCATTGTCTTAAGTAATTAAATGCCCTATCCTCCTGGCTTGCTGTATTATAACATAACAGTCATAGAACTGACTGAACCATAACAATAACTTAGACACAGAGTGTGAGAAAAGACCAGTGGGTCACGTTTATTATGAAACATGAGAACTGGCTGAAATCAACAAAGCAAACCTACACCGGGTGGCAGCAACCTAGCTAGGAGAGTAAGCAACCCCCTGCTAGGAAGATGGGCCGCGCCCGTGAATGCAGACACAAGCTGAGCTTAGCTGCACGCAGAAGGGCTTAGGGAGTTCTCGGCAATGTCAAATGGGGAGGGACCCCAGGCACGCACCTGCTGACACCACCCTCCCCCTGGGGCAGCCGTCACTCTACCTCTGATGGCAAACAGGGGCGCGGACCAACCGCCACAAGAGAAAGCCAAACAGGGACAGCTCTTGCCGCCACCCTCATAGATGTAACAAAATAGCATGCCTGGAATTACATAGGAACAGGTCAATGCCCCGTGAGGTGCACCCCATCCCTCCTGTAGAGGCTCCTCTCACAACAAAACCTCCTATCTGAGACAAGGAAATTCTCACTTCCCTATTTAGCTTTTTATGGACCTGAAAGGCCGCCCTGTGAGTCTGCATATGGCGCCACTGTATCCTAGGGAGGATATTGGACCATCCTATCCTAGCATTGGGGACCCAAGTAAAAAAAAGTAAGTAATATATAGGCCTCTATTTATCAAAGCGTCTACTGAAAATACGGCAGAATTCTGCGTCGTACTTGTCGCGAGATTGCGTTGCCGTAGTTATCAAAGTCTCAAGATCTGAAGAATTCGAGTTTTGTGACGTAACATACGATCCGGCGCTCTCAATTCGACGCTGATCGCTGCGACTAGAAAACCTCTGGAAATGTTGCGGAATTCTGTGCATTCACCGTGTTCTTCGACACAATTAGAAGTTTTTTGAAAGTTATCAAAAAATGACCACTTACGCTCGCGTCTTATCCGACGCAGCGTACCTAGTTTTCAATCCGCCGCCTTAGAGGTTGCGGATGCTATAGTAGTCAATGGGAATCAAAAAACAGAAATCTTATGTTCGATGCTGCTAGCGTGAAGCATATCACCTAATAAAACTCAATGGAAAGCATTATTAAAGGGACAGCATACACTCATTTTCATATAACTGCATGTAATAGACACTACTATAAAGAATAAGATGCACAGATACTGATATAAAAATCCAGTATAAAACTGTTTAAAAACTTACTTAGAAGCTGTCAGTTTGGCTCTGTTGAAAAGTTAGCTGGAAAGCCCACTGCAAGTGGGAAATAAGACACTCCCCCCTCCCCCTTCTTTTGCATATGAAAAGACCTTTTACACAAACAGGAGCAAGCTGGAGAAGGTAGCTGACAGTATTCACATAAAACTTTGGGGCTTGGTTAGGAGTCTGAAAATCAGAGTAATGTTATTTAAAAATAAGCAAAACTATACATTTATTTTTTAAAAAACCTTTATGGGCTATACAGGGAGTGCAGAATTATTAGGCAAGTTGTATTTTTGAGGATAAATTTTATTATTGAACAACAACCATGTTCTCAATGAACCCAAAAAACTCATTAATATCAAAGCTGAATAGTTTTGGAAGTAGTTTTTAGTTTGTTTTTAGTTATAGCTATTTTAGGGGGATATCTGTGTGTGCAGGTGACTATTACTGTGCATAATTATTAGGCAACTTAACAAAAAACAAATATATACCCATTTCAATTATTTATTTTTACCAGTGAAACCAATATAACATCTCAACATTCACAAATATACATTTCTGACATTCAAAAACAAAACAAAAACAAATCAGTGACCAATATAGCCACCTTTCTTTGCAAGGACACTCAAAAGCCTGCCATCCATGGATTCTGTCAGTGTTTTGATCTGTTCACCATCAACATTGCGTGCAGCAGCAACCACAGCCTCCCAGACACTGTTCAGAGAGGTGTACTGTTTTCCCTCCTTGTAAATCTCACATTTGATGATGGACCACAGGTTCTCAATGGGGTTCAGATCAAGTGAACAAGGAGGCCATGTCATTAGATTATCTTCTTTTATACCCTTTCTTGCCAGCCACGCTGTGGAGTACTTGGACGAGTGTGATGGAGCATTGTCCTGCATGAAAATCATGTTTTTCTTGAAGGATGCAGACTTCTTCCTGTACCACTGCTTGAAGAAGGTGTCTTCCAGAAACTGGCAGTAGGACTGGGAGTTGAGCTTGACTCCATCCTCAACCCAAAAAGGCCCCACAAGCTCATCTTTGATGATACCAGCCCAAACCAGTACTCCACCTCCACCTTGCTGGCGTCTGAGTCGGACTGGAGCTCTCTGCCCTTTACCAATCCAGCCACGGGCCCATCCATCTGGCCCATCAAGACTCACTCTCATTTCATCAGTCCATAAAACCTTAGAAAAATCAGTCTTGAGATATTTCTTGGCCCAGTCTTGACGTTTCAGCTTGTGTGTCTTGTTCAGTGGTGGTCGTCTTTCAGCCTTTCTTACCTTGGCCATGTCTCTGAGTATTGCACACCTTGTGCTTTTGGGCACTCCAGTGATGTTGCAGCTCTGAAATATGGCCAAACTGGTGGCAAGTGGCATCTTGGCAGCTGCACGCTTGACTTTTCTCAGTTCATGGGCAGTTATTTTGCGCCTAGGTTTTTCCACACGCTTCTTGCGACCCTGTTGACTATTTTGAATGAAACGCTTGATTGTTCGATGATCACGCTTCAGAAGCTTTGCAATTTTAAGAGTGCTGCATCCCTCTGCAAGATATCTCACTATTTTTAACTTTTCTGAGCCTGTCAAGTCCTTCTTTTGACCCATTTTGCCAAAGGAAAGGAAGTTGCCTAATAATTATGCACACCTGATATAGGGTGTTGATGTCATTAGACCACACCCCTTCTCATTACAGAGATGCCCATCACCTAATATGCTTAATTGGTAGTAGGCTTTCGAGCCTATACAGCTTGGAGTAAGACAAAATGCATAAAGAGGATGATGTGGTCAAAATACTCATTTGCCTAATAATTCTGCACACAGTGTATAAATAGATCATCTACAAAACATTTATGCAAAGAAAAAATGAGTGTATAATGTCCCTTTAATAATGTAGAACTTGATAAAGGTTCGGGGCGGAGCTTGAAGGAAGACGAGGATGGCCGCATAATCAGGCAGCTCTGTGCAGGGCATTAAACTAAGAGGTATTAAAACTCGTAAAACACCACTCCAGCAACTAGAACTACTTCTAGGTGACTAACCGACATAAAGATGAAGCTATTGCTTGATTCCCAGAGATCAGGAACGTAAAATAAAGGAAGCCTTGAGGCGACACTGACTGGGCTGAACGGAGGCGCCATCTTAACAACTACAGAAGCGATCTGCAGTTACGGCACTAAAGTTGAATACACATGCCGCGCTCATTCCTAAGACTTACTACTAAGCCATCCACACCATCACAAACAAGCAGAACCGAAGGTGCAGCCTGAGATCTCCTAAAAAGGTAAGGGAACACTCCCGCGGCAGCCCACATGTAATGAGCTGAGAATATATGGCCACGCAGCTTGAGAGGCCGCACATAAGATAAACCACGCTGCCCTGTTTTAGTATGGAAGGTGCCCGGGAGGTCTCAGCATAATCTTTAAAAGAGCCCCATGTTAAGGGGATAAAATAACAAAGCACCAACATAGCGGTAAGGGAATCAGGACTAGAAGTAACCCAGGATGGGCTAAAGCAACTAAAGCAACAGATAAAGAAGCTGAATGGGTTAACATATACACAAGCGGGGCATTACAGATATATGGCATGATCTTTGAGTGGATTTCTGGCTGTATCATATATAAAGAGTAGATCTGTTTTATTATACTGAACGTTTCTCTTGCAACTTATCATATGCAACTTTTTGAAGGCGCAATTGGGACATATAACACTGCTATCTGACGAGGTGACCCCCCCAAGTAAAAGAGAACCATGGCTTCTAGAAAATTAAATAAACCACAGGCGGCGGGTAAAGCAGCAGCAGCCAGTTTGTTCTTCAAATCTTCTAAGGGAGACAAAGCTACAGAACCCCAAGATGCAGAGCAGGAGGAGGAGATGGATGCAGAATTAAGTATGCAAGCCAGCCCTGAGGAGCTGATCCCAGTCACGAGAGCTGATATTAAAACGCTAGTTTCCAAAAAAGATATTGAGACAAATTTTGAAAAGATGTGGAATAAAATGGACTCTTTCCAAAACTCAGTCACCAATAGCCTAGCGGAGCTTAAACATGAAATTCTTGATCTAGGTATGAGAGTCTCGACTCTGGAGGAGAACGAAAATAATGTCGAAGAGACAGTAACTAACTTATCCCAACGGACCCTAGACCAGCAAATAGAACTAGATGCTCTCCAAGACAAAATGGAGGAGATAGAAAACCGCTCTCGCCGCAGTAATTTGCGACTTAAAGGAATTCCGGAAACTATAATGCAATCAGATCTACACAACTACCTAAAACAACTTTTCCGGACAATCACAGGCTGCATAGGGGATGACAACTTTCAACTAGAAAGGGCACATAGAGCTCTTAAACCAAAGCCGAAAGGAGATTATCCCCCTAGGGATGTCATAGTTAAGTTGCTCCGATACCCTGAAAAAGAATTGATTCTCCAAGCAGCAAGGAAAAATCCAACTTTCAAATATCAAGGCGTAGTAGTCCAGTTTTATCAGGATTTATGCATTCGGACTTTACAGAGGAGGGGCCTGCTCAGACCCCTTACCCAGCTGCTTCGTAAAAAACAAATAAACTATAGATGGGGTTTCCCCTTTGCATTACAGATATTGCACGAAGGTAAAACTCTGACGATAAAAGACAAAAGGGACATTCCGGAAATCTGCACATACCTGGGCCTGGACGCACCTGAGTTACCTTCCAGCCATAGCGACTCAGAAACTGAAAGACCCTCTCAAAGAGAAGAAATGAACAAAAGACCCAAATGGTCCAAAGTGACCAAGAAAAAACCAAAATAGCAAGTTATGGAAGGACACTATAGGATCCTACAGAAGAGCAAGAGTCAGATGAGTATACTTAATAATGTTTTACTGAACTATGCTCACTATGGTTTCTCCCCTTGAAAAACTATGATAGTAAAGTTTGTAGAAGGGGGATAGAGTTATGCCTCCCCTAAGTTGGAGTAAGATGTGTTGCAAGTTATCTCTCTGTCCACAAGTTAAAGACAGTTATCATTAATAAGTCCAGACAGTCTCCCAGGAGATAGGGAGGATGATACAAGATGCTTGATTTGAAACAAAAGAGACTGTCCCAAGAGGAACAAAGCTACACCTGAACAGTGAAGGTGGTTTACGGGACATATGCCCTGATTTATTTACTTAAGGTGTAATTACCTCTAAGACTTTAGCTCTAAGTATAATAAGTTATAACCCTGCACAAAATGTTTTTTTCTCTTTTTTTTTTTTATTTACAGCAAAATTGATATGGACAGTTCAAGTTATATTCAGGACTTATACCTGAATGATTTATGTTTTTATTTGTTTATTAAGTTTAAATTGTTATTATGTTGTTTTCATGTGTGGTCAATTGGGACGCCAAAGTACAAAAGAGCCTCTGTCAATCCTACTCTAGGTAATATAATGTGCTATCTTACGATTCACAGGTTTACAGTGTAAGCAATAATGTCATCTACTCTTACAGTTCTCTCACATAATGTGAGAGGTTTAAACACGAATGTTAAGAGAAAGATAGCCCTTACTCAATATTTGAAGCTAAAAGCTAAATTAGTTTTCTTACAGGAAACACACTTTACACAAACACTAATACCTAAATACTGGCATAAACACTTTCCCCTACACTATCACGCCACAGCTGACCAAAAGAAGAGAGGGGTCTCTATCCTTATCCATTCTTCCTTAAACTTCAAGGTAGAGGAGGTAGTAGCTGATAAAGAAGGCAGATTTCTCATAGTGAGGGGTATGGTCCAAGATACGAAGATTACACTTTGTAATATCTATGTACCGAATGAACAACAACACATATTTTTTAGTCAAGTCTCTTATCTCCTCACTCAGTGGTCCCAAACAAGAACAATTCTAGCAGGTGACTTTAACATTCCATTGTCGCTCCACTTGCATAATATGGGCAAAAAAATAACAAAGAAACAACAAAGACAGCTAGCGATAATTAAGTCAGTAAGGGAATCCCTAGCCTCACATAATCTGGTCGACGCCTGGGAGACCTTATACGGGCATACAAACGACCATACTTTTTTCTCACATGCTCATAAAACATACACCAAATTAAACCATGTAACAGTAAGTCAGACTTTAATACCAAATATCAGAAAGGCAAATATACATCCCTGTGTGTGGTCTGACCACTCTATTGTACAGACAGACCTGACAGGCATAATTGACATACATAGACAAAGATCGTGGACATATGACCCAAGCATTCTTAATAACAAACATACATATAAACGGATACTTGAAACTATGGAGGAATACTGGAGGTTTAACGAGGATACTACAGACAATCCGCTATCCTCCTGGGCGGCACATAAACCTTTTATAAGAGGGATTCTCATCAAAGAAAAATCAAAGTCCAATAAACTTGCCAATAAGACTATAGAACAGCTACAGGCAGATATATATAAACTTGAAACTCAACATAAGCTATCCAGACCAAGCGACACATTCTAGCAAAGGTATTAAATGAGGCAGCGCTCAGGGCAATTCAACGACTGAAAAGCACCTACTTTATACACTCAAACAAACCTGACAGATATTTAGCGAATAAATTGAGAGAGAGAACAAAAATGTACACGATCTCATCTATACAGAATCAAGAGGGGAGGGGGACGAGTAACCCGACGGAGATTGCAGATATCTTTGCGTCATATTATGAAACTCTCTATGACGGTAAGAAAGTTCAACACTCAATAGAAAAGAGGGCCATTACTACTAACTTCTTAGAACAAGCTAAACTCAAGGTTATCAGTGAAACAGATATAGAAGCATTGAATGCTGAGGTCTCTACCCAAGAGATAGTTAATGTGCTTAAGGAGTTGAAGATAGGTAAAGCAGCAGGACCTGACGGTTTAACCAGTGAATACTATAAGTTATTTAAGTTAGCACTGGTCCCACACATTAGGAAATTTTGTAATGATATTATGAAAGGAGAAAAGATCCCAACAGACATTCTTAGGGCCAAGATAGTAGTTATCCCAAAACCTGGGAAAGACTCCACACTCTGCAAAAATTATAGACCAATCTCCCTGATCAACCAAGATATAAAAATTCTGACAAAGATTTTAGCCAATAGACTTAAGACGATCCTTCCATACATTATACATCCTGATCAGGTAGGTTTCATCCAGGGAAGGGAAGCCCCAGACAACATACAGAGAACTATAGATCTTGTAGAACACCTGAGGGAGACGCGAACGACTTCTCTGCTCTTATCTCTGGACGCGGAGAAGGCGTTCGACAGAATTGATTGGACATATATGTTTGAAACCTTAGGGGCATTTGGGTTTAAAGGAGAATTTATACAAGCAGTTAAGGGAATTTATTCCACACCAACAGCCACGATAAGCGCAGCAGGCTATCAGTCTAGACCCATACAGATTTTAAATGGTACACGCCAAGGTTGCCCATTGTCCCCGCTTCTCTTTGCGTTATGTATTGAGCCGCTTGCGTCCTGTATTAGAGGATCAGAAGAAGTTAAGGGAGTAAACATAGGAACATCAGAATATAAATTGTCGTTATTCGCTGACGATATCCTACTGACATTGACCAAACCGCTTAATTCTTTGACACACCTGTATAAGATTTTAGGGGAGTTCTCAGAGATCTCAGGCTACAAAGTGAACTTAGACAAGTGTGAGGCATTGCCGCTTTCGATCCCTTCCCATACACAAAAACTTATAGAGATTAATTTTGAAATGACATGGACCAAACACTCTCTATCTTATCTAGGCACTAAGATCTCGGACTCAGGGGACAAGCTGTACAAATTAAACTACATCCCATTATACAAACAGATTAGACAGGACTTACAGAAGTGGAAGAAATGAAATTTCTCATGGTATGGCCGCCTATCAACTATTAAAATGAACATATTTCCCAGAATCCTATATTTATTTCGCGCATTGCCAATTACAGTGCCCCCCCAAGACTTGAAAAAACTACAGTCAGACCTTCAGTCCTTCTTAAGGGGAGATAGGGGAGCGAGAATAGCCTCTCAGGTACTAGCCCGACACAGACAGCTTGGGGGAGTGGGGCTACCTAATCTAGCGGACTACTATCAAGCTTCAAGGATTGCACAAGCCACCCTCTTAAGCAAGCAGTCGCAAAGCGTGCTCTGGACAAAAATAGAAACAGGACTAATAGGAAGTGACAACCCAGACAGTATTTTATGGGACACTGGGATGGGAGGAAATAGTATTATGAACAAAATATTTACCATTAAGGACACGTGGTCCCTATGGAGAACAGTCACAAAAACCCAAGAACTTATGCCCACAAATACATGGTCTATACCCATTAGGTACATTATCCCAAAAGAGATACAGAAGCAAGTAGGGAAGTGGTCAAACAAAGGATTATACAGAGTGGCAGACTACATGACAAACAATAGCATTATTACGTTTAATCAGCTACAGGATACAATACATCCAGACAAACTACACTGATATATATATCTACAGATTTCCTCAGCCTTACACAATTACAACATACATCACAAACACCAACCAGGGACAAATCTTGAAAGGATGTGTAGGTCAATAGACAGAGAAAGACAGATGATCTCCAGATTATATATAGACATTCAAAGAAGCAAAAATAAAATCAAACCCAATATACTATTAAAATGGGAAGATGATGTAGGGGTTGTACTACCAAAAGAAGATTGGTACCAAATTTTGTATAAGTCTTGCAAGGGGCTTCTGAGCGCTGATCTAAGGGAAAACACCATTAAGACGATATTTCGATGGTACCTGACCCCGATAAACACATCCCACTACTCCAAAAGAAACACCAAATTCTGCTATCGGGGATGCGGGGAAATGGGCACTTATAAGCATATGTGGTGGGACTGCGTGGTAATAAAGGATATATGGCAAAAGTTGAATGAACTACTAAATTATACATTAGAGGAAAATTTTACATTAACTATGTTTCAGGCATTACTGAATCAAGGCTTTCCAAAGTTTATACCAGCTATCAACAGATATATTAGAATACTATGCACAGCCACCAGAATTTGCATTGCCAGGCATTGGAAAGAAGGCACTCCTTCTTGGTCAGAGGTAAAGGGTAAGATCAATGACATATATATTATGTCTGAGGGAGCTTCTAGAATTCAGGGCACAGAAGAACAGTTTCAGGCAACCTGGTACTACTGGATCTTACATAGTAAAGAACTAAATAGCTAAGAAGAGAAGGGAAATAGATATAAAATAGAGGAAGTGACATATATAGAGAGACCCTGGGCCAGTCGGGGTTCTAGCAGTTGATGTCCCAATAAAAACGGTTTAATTAATACAGTTAGAAGTATTTTGACCACACTGAGTTTTGATTGTTTTAAGTTCTGTAGTTTATTTGTTTATTAGATATTTAATGAAAATAATCCCAAGGTTTATGTATGAATAAGCACTGTGATTTAAAGCTTAAAAGGATAACCCTAAATTGAAAATATTTCAGGAATGTAATAAACAATGTTTATATATGGGTAATTAAGATGTTATGTACCATTGTAAAGCTTTTTGAAAATTGTACACTGCACTCTCCTTGTGGAAGGAAATAAAAATTATTTTAACATAAATATGTATAACTTATAAATACCATTCCCTTCCTGTAATTCAAAGTTTGTAAAAAGAAAAACATATTCACACAAAGGATAGCAAGAGAATGAAAACACTGCACAGCCATTAAGGAGATTTAAAAACAAACATATTCACACAAAGGATAGCAAGAGAATGAAAACACTGCCTAGCAATTAAGGAGATTTAAAAAACAGAAAAACATATTCACACAAAGGATAGCAAGAGAATGAAAACACTGCACAGCAATTAAGGAGATTTAAAAAAAGAAAAACATATTCATACAAAGGATAGCAAGAGAATGAAAACACTGCACAGCAATTGAGGAGACTTAAAAAAAACATATTCACACAAAGGATAGCAAGAGAATGAAAACACTGCACAGCAATTAAGGAGATTTAAAAAAAGAAAAACATATTCATACAAAGGATAGCAAGAGAATGAAAACACTGCACAGCAATTGAGGAGACTTAAAAAAACATATTCACACAAAGGATAGCAAGAGAATGAAAACACTGCACAGCAATTAAGGAGATTTAAAAAAAGAAAAACATATTCATACAAAGGATAGCAAGAGAATGAAAACACTGCACAGCAATTGAGGAGACTTAAAAAAACATATTCATACAAAGGATAGCAAGAGAATGAAAACACTGCAAAGCAATTAAGGAGATTTTAAAAAAACAACAACATATTCACACAAAGGATAGCAAGAGAATGAAAACACTGCACAGCAATTAAGGAGATTTTAAAAAGAAAAACATATTCACACAAAGGATAGCAAGAGAATGAAAACACTGCACAGCAATTAAGGAGATATTTTAAAAAAACATATTCACACAAAGGATAGCAAGAGAATGAAAACACTGCACAGCAATTAATGAGATTTAAAAAAAAGAAAAACATATTCACACAAAGGATAGCAAGAGAATGAAAACACTGCACAGCAATTAAGGAGATTTATAAAAAAAACATATTAACACAAAGGATAGCAAGAGAATGAAAACACTGCACAGCAAATAAGGAGATTTAAAAAAAAACATATTCACACAAAGGATAGCAAGAGAATGAAAACACTGCCCATCAATTAAAGAGATATTAAAAAAAAAACATATTCACACAAAGGATAGCAAAGAGAAATGAAAACACAGCACAGCAATTAAGGAGATTTTAAAAAGAAAAACATATTCACACAAAGGATAGCAAGAGAATGAAAACACTGCACAGCAATAAAGGAGATATTAAAAAAAACATATTCACACAAAAGATAGCAAGAGAATGAAAACACTGCACAGCAATTAAGGAGATTGAAAAAAAGAAAAACATATTCACACAAAGGATAGCAAGAGAATGAAAACACTGCCCATCAATTAAAGAGATATTAAAAAAAAACATATTCACACAAAGGATAGCAAAGAGAAATGAAAACACAGCACAGCAATTAAGGAGATTTTAAAAAGAAAAACATATTCACACAAAGGATAGCAAGAGAATGAAAACACTGCACAGCAATAAAGGAGATTGAAAAAAAGAAAAACATATTCACACAAAGGATAGCAAGAGAATGAAAACACTGCACAACAATTAAGGAGAATTAAAAAAATAAACATATTCACACAAAGGATAGCAAGAGAATGAAAACACTGCACAGCAATTAAGGAGATTTATAAAAAAAACATATTCACGCAAAGGATAGCAAAAGAATAAAAACACTGCACAGCAATTGAGGAGATTTTAAAAAAAACATATTCACACAAAGGATAGCAAGAGAATGAAAACACTGCACAGCAATTAAGGAGATTTAAAAAAAAACATATTCCCACAAAGGATAGCAAGAGAATGAAAACACTGCACAGCAATTAAGGAGATTTAAAAAAAAACATATTCACACAAAGGATAGCAAGAGAATGAAAACACTGCACAGCAAATAAGGAGATTTAAAAAAAAAACATATTCACACAAAGGATAGCAAGAGAATGAAAATACTGCACAGCAATTGAGGAGATTTTAAAAAAACAACAACATATTCACACAAAGGATAGCAAGAGAATGAAAACACTGCACAGCAATTAAGGAGATTTAAAAAACAACAACATATTCACACAAAGGATAGCAAGAGAATGAAAACACTGCACAGCGATTAAGGAAATTTTAAAAAGAAAAACATATTCACACAAAGGATAGCAAGAGAATGAAAACACTACACAGCAATTAAGGAGATATTAAAAAAAACAACATATTCACACAAAGGATAGCAAGAGAATGAAAACACTGCACAGCAATTAAGGAGATTTAAAAATGAAAAACATATTCACACAATGGATAGCAAGAGAATGAAAACACTGCACAGCAATTAAGGAGATTTAAAAATGAAAAACATATTCACACAATGGATAGCAAGAGAATGAAAACACTGCACAGCAATTAAGGAGATTTAAAAAAAGAAACATATTCACACAAAGGATAGCAAGAGAATGAAACCACTGCAAAGCAATTAAGGAGATATTAAAAAAAACATTCACACAAAGGATAGCAAGAGAATGAAAACACTGCACAGCAATTAAGGAGATTTAAAAAAAGAAAAACATATTCACACAAAGGATAGCAAGAGAATGAAAACACTGCACAGCAATTAAGGAGATTTAAAAAAAGAAACATATTCACACAAAGGATAGCAAGAGAATGAAAACACTGCACAGCAATTAAGGAGATTTAAAAAAAAACCATATTCACACAAAGGATAGCAAGAGAATGAAAACACTGCACAGCAATTAAGGAGATTTAAAAAAAAAACATATTCACACAAAGGATAGCAAGAGAATGAAAACACTGCACAGCAATTAAGGAGATTTAAAAAAGAAACATATTCACACAAAGGATAGTAAGAGAATGAAAACACTGCACAGCAATTATGCTATCAATTAATTATACACAATACAAATTATGCTATCAATTAATTATGCACAATATAAATTAGGCTATCAATTAGTTACGCAAAACACCTGCATATTTACATAGGCATGACATGAACTCTGATTTTATGGCAGCAATTAAGGAGATTTAAAAAAAGAAACATATTCACACAAAGGATAGCAAGAGAATGAACACTGCACAGCAATTAAGGAGATTTAAAAAAAAAAACATATTCACACAAAGGATAGCAAGAGGATGAAAACACTGCACAGCAATTATGCTATCAATTAATTATACACAATACAAATTATGCTATCAATTAATTATGCACAATATAAATTAGGCTATCAATTAGTTACGCAAAACACCTGCATATTTACATAGGCATGACATGAACTCTGATTTTATGGCAGCATCGTGGAGGCTTAAAAGGTAATTCACTCATATTACTTTTTTTTTCATTCAGTTGCTATGATCCTTTTTTGGAGCCCTTACAAATTTAGCTTTGCTTCATTTATGTCACCGTTTAACTTTGCTCTTTCAAAATACATTGAAATGATTTGTAAATAGTATTAGGAATCACATAAAGGATATCAAACAATATTTCACATCATAATGTTCGACATTGCATTCTTTTTGTTACTTAGGATTGCAAATGTTAATACAACACTTTATTTAATATTATTTAATCTTAAAAACACAGTAATCACTGACCTTTTTAAACCTTCATAATGCTGTCATCCATACAGAAAAATCAGAAATAACATTGAAACTAGAGCCAAATACTCTTGTGTTTTTCATAATTAATTTTGTTAATTGCACAAACACACCTGCATTTCTTACAGCTGATAAACACACCTGGATGGCTTCATCAGATATTTTTTTGGACATCCCATTGTGCTCGTCAAATGATGCAAGAAATAATACAAATACGTTCTTTGGAATAATTAGTCAATTTAATTGTGTAAAATTACGCGATAGTAATCAAAATGTGCAAGTCATTTATTAGGTAATGATTGGCGCATCATTTATTCAATTACTGAAAACGTTCACATCTGTGAAACTAGGCGTTATAAAAGGGGCTCTTCAATCACTGCATTTCATTATTATTTGGTGTTGCTTTGAGGATGGACATCCTCAATGTTGTGAACTTTGTTCTTTTATTAAGGAGACGCAGGGCAAGACGATGTTGATGGCTGCGATGTGACAAGGAAGACGCCAGCGAGTGCCAAGGGTTTTCTACCTAAGGATTGGGCTCCATGCCCTCAGTGACCGAGAGGTGGTCCGTCGATTTCGACTGGATAAGGCCTCTATTGAGAGGCTCTATGTTGAGATCGCGGATTCTCTCGAGCCACTCACTGGAAGAACTAGGGCAGTCCCTGGGATGGTAAAATTGCTTGCGGTCCTCTATTTCTTGGCAACTGGGTCATTCCAGGCTGTGACAGGTTTAGGCGTTGGTATGAGCCAGGCAACCTTCTCACGTCATCTGAAGGTTGTCCTGGATGCTTTGCACTGACGCTTAGTCCATCATGTCCACTTCCCAAATACACCAGAGGAGTGGCATGCTGTCAAGCTCCAGTTCTACCTTAGAGCTGGATTGCCAAGGGTATTGGGGGACATAGACTGCACCCACGTCTTGGTGCAGCCTCCCAGTGGTCAAGAGGAGCCCTACCGGGATAGGAAATTCAACCACTCGCTGAATATCCAGGTCATCTGTGACGCCAGGTTGAGTGTTCGATCTGGACTCCCTGGCTGCAATCAAGATTCCTTCGTCCTCTGGAATTCGGCCATATACCAACGCTTCCAGGAGGGCCAAATGCCAGAGGGAATCCTGATAGGTAAATATCTCTTAGATACTCTAACATATGTATATGATATATTTTATTCATTTTGATTGCTAATGTCAATGATCTATTTTGTTTATGTAGGTGATTCTGGATATCCGTGTCTTCCGTGGCTGTTCACACTCGTCCAAAACCCCAACGGAGTGGAAGAGGTGCGCTACAACCGTGCACACATTGCAACAAGATCCATAATCGAGCGCACCTTTGGCATACTGAAGAGCCGTTTCCGCTGCTTGGACATCTCTGGTGGTGTTCTTCAGTACGCCCCCTCCAAAGTCTCCTTAATTTTTATGGTTTGCTGTATGTTGCATAATATTGCCCTAAAAATCCTGGATATAGATCTGGAGAGCTTGGATAAAAAGGAGTATGGTCAGTACATCGACCCATTCCTGGAGCATGATGCTCTGGGAGTCCAAGCTCAAGCAGTCTATATCCAGGCGGTTTTTGGGAAAAGAATTTTGATTGTGCAACATACAGTTTTTATATGTGTTTTTCTTTACTTTACATTATTATTTTTAATCCAAAAGCTGATATATTTTGGATTACTGTTGAGCAAATATTGTCGTTTCAAGGAATGATATTGTATATCATTGTAAAGCCATTGATTGAAAGTGTACAAATCATAAAATTATAAAAAATTCCTCTAGATTTCACTGTTAAGGTAACCTTCAAGCACACTCAAACAAAACGTTATCAACTCAAATACGTTCAGGTTATATAAAATAGAACAGGTTGTAGAGAGTTGCGCCCATAAATTCTAAGGCTGAAGGTAGAATATAATCTAATATAGTATAATAGTATTTACACCCACAATATTTCTAAAGATAAATATCTAAAAGATTTTATATAAACACTTAGTCACCTAATAAAGTATAGAAAATACCTAATAAAGTATAGAAAATTATTTTAATTCATATTATATATTATAAATGTATGAAGCAAACATATATTCCTAAAATCAAAGTTAAAAAACCAATACAGCTTACAAGGTTTTAAGTTGTGGCCACAACTATCTACATATAAAAAATTGGATTATTCCAAAATGTATCCAAATCTCAAAAATGCAAAATTGCAACAATTTGGTTGTGTGTTTAGATACTTATTGTATTATCCCTTAATAGGTTCAGTATATGTTTGTTTATTTACCACAATCGGTTTGCTGTGAAGTGTCTTTAACACGGAACCGGCTTTTCCAGCCGTTAGTAAGCTCTAACAGTCAGTGACAATTGATTAGCCAATCAGCTTGCAAGTATTGGATTCAAATTTCCATCAGATATATCGGTAATTATTGTAATCCAAAGTACTTTCAGTATATGCCTTTAAAACTTATCTTAGTAGTGTTCAATATACTGTTTCTTAAGTATCGCCAATTGTAAACTGTAAATCAGCGTTTCAGGCTTTAAGTTTGTGCAACTTTCTAACCGCACGGTTTACATGTTTAGGGGGCTCTTACCTGTGTTGGTCGATTACCAGTTGTTTTTGTCCACTTAGGTTCAATCTAAGGTTTACTGAGCTTACCCCTTAGTTGTAACCGGGTATCTTGGAAAGTGAAATAGAGTTCGGTAATCTGTCCTCCAGCTGAATTCGTGTCAGCTTCTTCAAATGTAGTTCCTGTGTCAGTGCTGATCAGCTGCTTGTAATGAAAAAACTTTATCTTTATCCGGGATTCAGCTGAACTCGTATCAGCTGTTTGTTAGTGTAATTCCACAGTCTCAAACCTCCTTCAAATCTACACGTTTCAACATAGTACCAATGCCTTTATCAAGATGACAGGAAGTTGGCTGGAGTCCATCTTTTATATCCATTTATTAAAGGGATTTTTCATTTCTTAAATGGATCTTTGTTTTTGTATATTAAATGTATATACTATGAAATTGTATCTTTTTCTTACACAGCTATAGATGATTACATAATTTTATGCTACAATAATTTATTCAATTTAAAATCTTTAATAAAACTGAAAATTTAATATTATAAAACTAACAATTTTAAATTTAAACAAATTCATCTTTATACACCTAAAATTAAAATTAAAGTGCAGTGGTTTATCAATTAAAATTGTATGATATTCTAAAAGTTAGCTTTCTTCTAAAACATTATACATCTATATCACATATTATACTCCTTCTAAAAATAATAAATATTTAATAAATATTCATAACTACATACTTTATTAACTTCATAAACACAAAAATGTATATATATAAAAATGATATAAAAAATGTATGTATATATATAATATAATAAGTAATACATTTATTTATGGGATTTAGTTCAACTAAATTAGGAGATTGATCTATTTCATAAGGCTCTATATAAGAGTCTATATATAAGATTTTTTACCTATTATTTAAATAAAGGGGTTCAGATCTAATTCCGCATTTAGGCCATTTGGAGTTAGCATATTAAATTTAAAAATCAATTCTGCCTCAGTTAAAAGTAAGGTATTTGTTATATTCCCTCCCCTATGTAGATTAACTTTTTTAGGCCCCAATATTTTAGCCCACTAGTGCTTTGATTGTGGCAGTCTTTAAAATGTTTCGATAGCAAATGATCTTCAAAGCCCCACTCAATATTTAATAGATGTTGTCTTATTCTATCTCTTAATGGGCGGCTCATTGGGGCTAAATATTGTTGCTTACATGGGCACTGAATTATGTACACTACATTACTATCAGTACATCTTATAATGTGTTTGATATAAAATTTAAATTGTGATTGGCTGGATTCAACAACTTTAGTTTTATTACTAAATTTACAGGCCTTACAGCATAGGCAAGGAAAAAAACCTTCTATTTTTTGTCCTGTTAAAGTTACATCTGTTTTATTCCCTTTTTTTTGGCAAAATTCACTAGGTGACAGAATATTTTTTAAGGATTTTGCCCTTCTATAAATTATTTTAGGTTTGTCACTAATTAAATCACATTACAAGGGGTCCTTTTTGACCATATACCAATGCTTATTTAATATTTTCGTTATTAATTTATAATCTGAACTATAATTTGTAATAAAGGCTGTATCCTTAATCGTGTTTTCTTGTTCTTTATTTTTACTATGGGTATTTTTGGGTTCTAATAATTTCTTTCTATCCTTTTGTTCTGCACTTATCATTGCTTCATTTATAATATTTTCACCATATCCACGTTCAGTAAATTTTTCTTTCAAGATTTTAGCTTGTTCCCTATAAATTATTAAATCTGTACAGTTTTTCCTTAAACGTAAAAATTGCTCCTTAGGTATGTTGGTCTTCCATAGATCTAAATGACAACTCTGAAAGTGGATATAATTATTTGCATCCACTTCCTTAAAAAAGGTTTTAGTCAAAATTTGATTAATTTCTATATAAACGTGAATATCTAAAAAATCTATTTGTCTTTTACTAGATTCATGTGTGAAAGTTAGACCCCATGTATTTTGATTCAGATCTTGTATGAATAAATTGAGGAGTTCCTCTCCTCCCTTCCACACAATGAAGATGTCATCTATAAATCTTTTGAACATAATTAAATTATTATTCCAGTGTGATTTTGTAATGTTTTCTAATTCAAAAAGACCCATAAAGATGTTTGCATAACTCGGTGCAAATTTTGTGCCCATAGCTGTGCTGTTTGTTTGAATAAAAAACTCACCATTAAAATTTAAATAATTATTATTCAAAATAAAATCAATACATTGTAGTAAAAAATCTGCTTATACAGTGGGTATTTCTTCATCTTTATGTAGGTATTATTTAACAGCTTCAATGCCTAATTTGTGAATAATATTTGTGTACAGAGAATTTACATCACATGTTACAAGTGTGTAATCAGCTTTCCATACAATATCTCCTAATAAATTTAGAAAGTGTGTTGAGTCTTTAATATGAGATGGTAATGAGACCACATATTTGTGTAGAAAACTATCCACATATTCTGACAAGTTTGCGGTTAAAGAATTAATACGCGATACTATCGGTCTACCAGGTGGGTTGGAAAGTGACTTGTGGATTTTCGGTAAATAATAAAAAATTGGAGTTTTTGGATATATATTATTTAAAAATCGAAATTCCCTTTCATTAAATATCTTTTCCCTTTTAGTGAACTGTAATAGTTTGTCTAACTTTCCTATTTGATCTTTAATTGGATTATTTTTCAGTCTTTTATAAGTACTTTCATAATTTAATAATCTGTATGATTCCTTAACATAACATAATATATTTAAAATAACCAAGCCCCCGCCCTTATCTGCAGGCTTTATCATAATATTAGGATTCTTTTCTTTCATGTAATTGGCAAGAGTCCATGAGCTAGTGACATATGGGATATACAATCCTACCAGGAGGGGCAAAGTTTCCCAAACCTCAAAATGCCTATAAATACACCCCTCACCAAACCCACAATTCAGTTTTACAAACTTTGCCTCCTATGGAGGTGGTGAAGTAAGTTTGTGCTAAGATTTCTACGTTGATATGCGCTTCTCAGCATTGTTGAAGCCCGATTCCTCTCAGAGTACAGCGAATGTCAGAGGGACGTGAAGGGAGTATCACTTATTTGAATACGATGATTTCCGTAACGGGGGTCTATTTCATAGGTTCTCTGTTATCGGTCGTAGAGATTCATCTCCTACCTCCCTTTTAAGATCGACGATATACTCTCAATTTACCATTACCTCTACTAATAACTGTTTTAGTACTGGTTTGGCTATCTGCTATATGTGGATGGGTGTCTTTTGGTAAGTATATTTTCATTACTTAAGACACTCTCAGCTATGGTTTGGCACTTTGTGCATTTATATAAAGTTCTAAATATATGTATTGTACTTATATTTGCCATGAGTCAGGTTCATGAATTTCCTTCTGCAGACTGTCAGTTTCATATTTGCGGAACATAAACATTTTAAGAAATTTATTTCTTACCTGTGGTTTAGTCTTTTTTCAATTGACTACTTCTTGCAATTGCGGGTATTAGGCCCGCGGGTGTGTCAAATGCTAAACTTTATTGCGTCATTCTTGGCGCGAAAATATTTTTGAAAAAAATAAGTTTATGACACAACTTTGTAATTTCCGTCGTCATACGTGACACCGAGACCTTTCACACAGCGGCGTCATTAGTGATGCGAGTGTGTCATTTCCGGTTATTTTTGGTGCCAAAAAAGGTTACGTTACGTTGTGCATCATACTTGGCGCCAAACTTTTTCATTATTTCAATACCCCTTGTATGTTTGCCTCTTGCTTTTTTCTCTATCAGAAACCTATGCTATTGCATTTTTTCCCATTCCTGAAACTGTCATATAAAGAAATAGATAATTTTGCTTTATATGTTGTTTTTTCTCTTACATTGTGCAAGATGTCCCAATCTGATCCTGTCTCAGAAGTTTCTGCTGGAACATTGCTGCCTGACATCAGTTCTACCAAAGCTAAGTGCATTTGTTGTAAAATTGTAGAAATTATTTCACCGAATGTCATTTGTAATAGTTGTCATGATAAACTTTTACATGCAGATAGTGTTTCCATCAGTAATAGTACATTGCCAGTTGCAGTTCCTTCAACTTCTAATGTGCATGATATACCTGTAAATTTTAAAGAATTTGTTTCTGATTCTTTTCTGAAGGCTTCGTCTGCATTTCTACCTTCTAATAAACGTAAAAGGTCTTTTAAAACTTCTCAATTAGCTGATGAAATTTCAAATGACCAACAACATAATAATTTATAATTTATTTACAATACCTAGGAAAAACGAAAAGAAGGTTGAGAGATAGGGTATTAGAGCATATAAGGGATATAAATGATCCAGATATATTTACCTCAGTGGCATCACATTTTAAGTTTGAACACCAGGGAGATTCTTCCCTAGCATTTTTCCAGGCTGTGGACCATGTTCCCTTCTCAAAAAGAGGGGGGGATAGGGAATATCAACTTAGTAAGAAAGAGGTCAGGTGGATTTTTTATGTAAATTCCAGGATCCCATTTGGTCTAAATATTGAATCAGATGTCAATTTGTTTGTGTAAACACACATTTTCAATGTATATTTGATAAATTGTGCAAATCATTAGTATTGTTCTTTGCAATTTTAATATGTATCACACATTATAGGGGTATTTTCTTCTTTTTTACTTATTAATCTTTAACCCCTAACGGTATAGTGTCCATATGTTACTAAAATCTGCAAATTTAAAATTGTGTATTTTCACTTTAATGCATCTTTTAAAAAAAAGCATTGTATTCCTGTACTTATTCTGTCTGTTCATGCAGCATATATAGTTTTAAGGGTTAAAAACTAAATCAAGTAGTTAATATCACACTGTTGACTAATTAATCTATTTGACCCTCTATATATGCTTACAGAACAGCATTTATTTCAAACAGTGAGCAAGTGAGGTAGCCCCTCACGAAACGCGTATGTCCTTTGCTGATCAGTAACCATCCGGACTTAGTTCCGTTTGATGCATTTTTTCTGCATGTCCGCTCTTTTGTTTTTAAGCCTGTCTGTACCTGTAAATAAATAAATAAACTTTACTGCATCTTACCTAAACCGCTTTTTTGGATTCACTTACGGATGGTTAGCCGGTTTCCTTTCTGCCTTACTGAATAATAATTTATCCTCTTCTGATGAGAATCTATCTGAGACAGAAAATCCTTCCTCAGACATTGAAACTGACAAATCTACTTATTTATTTAAAATAGAGTATATGCGTTCTTTATTAAAAGAAGTGTTAATTACTTTGGATATTGAGGTAACCAGTCCTATTGATGTTCAGTCTAATAAACGCTTAAATGCTGTTTTTAAACCTCCTGTGGTTTCTCCAGGGGTTTTTCCTATTCCTGAGGCTATTTCTGATATTATTTTTAGGGAATGGAATAAGCCAGGTACTTCTTTTATTCCTTCTTCAAGGTTTAAAAAATTGTATCCTTTACCAGCAAAATCTATAGAGTTTTGGGAAAAAATCCCTAAAGTTGATGGGGCTATTTCTACTCTTGCTAAACGTACCACTATTCCTATGGAAGATAGTACTTCCTTTAAGGATCCTTTAGATAGGAAGCTTGAATCTTATCTAAGGAAGGCCTATTTATATTCAGGTCATCTTCTCAGACCTGCTATTTCTTTGGCTGATGTTGCAGCTGCATCAACTTTCTGGTTGGAGAATTTAGCGCAACAAGAATTGGATTCTGACATATCTAGCATTATTCGCTAACTGCAACATGCTAATCATTTTATTTGTGATGCCATTTTTGATATTATCAAAATTGATGTTAGATCCATGTCTTTAGCTGTATTAGCTAGAAGAGCTTTGTGGCTTAAATCTTGGAATGCTGATATGACATCTAAATCTAGATTACTATCTCTTTCTTTCCAAGGTAATAATTTATTTGGTTCTCAGTTGGATTCTATTATTTCAGCTATCACTGGGGAAAAGGAGTTTTTCTGTCTCAGGATAAAAAACCTAAGGGTAAATCTAAGGCTTCTAACCGTTTTCGTTCCTTTCGTCAGAATAAGGAACAAAAACTCAATCCTCCTCCCAAGGAATCTGCTTCCAATTGGAAGCCTTGCTCAAATTGGAATAAATCCAAGCCATTTAGGAAACCAAAGTCAGCCCCTAAGTCCGCATGAAGGTGCGGCCCTCATTCCAGCTCAGCTGGTAGGGGGGCAGATTAAGGTTTTTCAAGGATTTTTGGATAAAATCTGTCTACAATCATTGGATTCAGAGCATTGTCTCTCAAGGGTATCGAATAGGATTCAGAGTAAGACCTCCTGTGAGAAGATTTTTTCTCTCACGTATCCCTGTAAATCCAGTAAAAGCTCAGGCTTTTCTGAAGTGTGTTTCAGACCTGGAGTCTTCAGGGGTAATCATGCCAGTTCCTCCTCAGGAACAAGGTTTGGGGTTTTATTCAATCCAATTCATTGTACCAAAGAAAGAAAATTTATTCAGACCAGTTCTGGATCTGAAAATTTTGAATCGTTATGTAAGAGTACCAACTTTCAAGATGGTGACTATAAGGACTATTCTGCCTTTTGTTCAGCAAGGACATTATATGTCCACAATAGACTTGCAGGATGCATACCTTCATATTCCGAATCATCCAGAACACTATCAGTTTCTGAGATTCTCTTTTCTAGACAAGCATTGCCAATTTGTTGCTCTTCCATTTGGCCTAGCAACAGCTCCAATAATCTTTTCAAAGGTTCTGGGTGCCCTACTATCTGTAATCAGAGAACAGGGTATTGCGGTGTTTCCTTATTTGGACGATATCTTGGTACTAGCTCAGTCTTTACGTACTGCAGAATCTCACACGAATCAACTAGTGTTGTTTCTTCGGAAACATGTTTGGAGGATCAATTTACCAAAAAGTTTCTTGATTCCTCAGACAAGGGTCACCTTTTTAGGTTTCCAGATAGATTCAGTGTCCATGACTCTGTCTCTAACAGACAAGAGACGTTTAAAATTGGTCGCAGCATGCCGGCACCTTCAGTCTCAGTCATTCCCTTCAGTGGCTATGTGCATGGAAGTTTTAGGTCTCATGACTGCAGCATCGGACGCGATCCCCTTTGCTCGTTTTCACATGAGACCTCTACAGCTTTGCATGCTGAATCAATGGTGCAGGGATTATACAAAGATATCACAATTAATATCCTTGAATCCCAATGTATGACACTCTCTGACATGGTAGATAGATCACCATCGTTTGGTTCAAGAGGCTTCTTTTGTTCAGCCAACCTGGACTGTGATCTCAACAGATGTGAGTCTTTCACATTGGGGAGCTGTTTGGGGAGCTCTGACAGCACAAGGGGTTTGGAAATATCAAGAGGCGAGATTACCAATAAATATTTTAGAACTCCGTGCAATTCTTAGGGCTCTTCAGTATTGGCCTCTGCTAAATAGAGAACCGTTCATTTGTTTTCAGACAGAAAATATCACAACCATGGCTTATGTCAATCATCAGGGTGGGACTCACAGTCCTCAAGCTATGAAAGAAGTATCTTGAATACTTGCTTGGGCGGAATCCAGCTCCTGTCTAATCTCTGTGGTGCATATCCCAGGTGTAGACAATTGGGAGGCGGATTATCTCAGCCGCCAGACTTTACATCCAGGGGAGTGGTCTCTCCATCCAGATGTGTTTTCTCAGATTGTTCAGATGTGGGGTCTTCCAGAGATAGATCTCATGGCCTCTCATCTAAACAAGAAACTTCCCAGATACCTGTCCAGGTCCAGGGATGTTCAGGTGGAAGCAGTGGATGCACTGACACTTCCTTGGTGTTATCATCCTGCTTACATCTTCCCACCTCTAGTTCTCCTTCCAAGAGTGATTTCCAAAATCATCATGGAACAGTCTTTTGTGTTGCTGGTGGCTCCAGCATGGCCACACAGGTTTTGGTATGCGGATCTGGTGCGAATGTCCAGTTGTCCACCTTGGACACTTCCGTTACGGCCGGACCTACTATCTCAAGGTCCGTTTTTCCATCAGGATCTCAAACATTAAATTTGAAGGTATGGAAATTGAACGGAAATTGATTCTTGATCCCACTGCAGGAAACGGATATGCCTTGGTCCGAGTGCAGGTAATAGTTCCCTTGAGAATTCCAGAGCCTTAACTTTCCTCTGTTTTCCTCCGCCTCCTCGATTTCACCACAGGTCTGTAGTCCTATTGTGCTTCCGTCTGTGTCTGTGGGCAAGACCGATGACGTACTCCCGGGGGTGTGTGCTTACTGACCAATCCTAATGTGGCATATATTAGCACAGAAAGTTAGCGTGGTGAAGCCAGTTATTAGAAATGCAAGAGAAAAACAAAGAGTTTACCACCGCTTTCAATAAAAATATTAACTTTATTCCAAAAATTTGGTTAAAAAATACAGGACAGCAGTACCCATATTGCAAGTAGCTAGTAGGAGCGTAGCAAAAGGCGGCTTACGCGTTTCAGCATTATGACGTAGTCATAGCCTGATTATTTGCTCTACCCCTGTGTTTAAAAAGACCTAAGAGGTCAAATGATTGGATTATCATGTGCTCCTCCCCTGGCTCTAATAAATTGCCTGCATGTGTGATGCCTCAAACCCCGGAAAATCTGTCTAGTTATTTAAAGGGCAAGAATATAAGTATATTGAGAAAAACTGCAGATTAACTATTGCACATTCCTATGATAACCCTGTATGAACAGTGCAAAAGAAAAAACAATGCATATATGAAATGAGTAACATAATCTCAATGCCACTATAATGCCTCCATATGTCTTCACACAAAAGACTAACAATTAACTACACAGGTATGTTAGTAATAATATTCAAAGATATGGGTCAATTATTTTACACAATGGTACACATAATTCAATTCTAGTGAATACATGCATGTGCTGCATAGAGTACAATATGTGTACCAAACAGAAAAGTACAATATGTGTACACTGGAAGTGAAAACAGATATATACAAATATATTAAAGGGAGTAAATGGATGGCAAGTGGGTAACCTGAACTATTCCCAGTCATTTATTAAGTCATATCTGGAATTTAGACCCTCCGGATGTCTGGTTCTAAGCCTAAACATCCAATAAGTCTCTCTTTTTGCCAATAATTTATCCAAATCACCCCCTCTCTTGGGCAACTTAACTCTTTCAATTGCACACCATCTTAGAGCGTGTATGGCTCCCTTATGCTTTTCAAAAACGTGTCGTACTAGTGGTGTGGTAGATTTACCTCTAGAAATTGTAGAAAGATGTTCTCTAATGCGTGACTTTATGTCCCTTGAGGTGAGTCCTATATATTGGATCCCACAGGTTTGACAGTACAGCATATAAATGACCTCTGTAGACATACAATTAAGACACAATTTTATTCTAAATGTTTCCCCTGTTGTGTGTGAGGTGAAAGTTTTGGTTTTGTCCAGATATTCACAGGGCCTACATTGTCTGTGACCACAATGGTACATACCTGTACTAGTCAGCCAAGAGGAGGCCCTGGAGGTTTCAGATTTCAGAAGAGTGGGAGATAAGAGAGACCCCAAAGTGGGGCATTTTTTAGAACTACACCTCACTCCTTTCTTAACCAAATCTATCAATTTGTCATCCGCTTCAAGAATGTGAAAGTGTTTCTGTATTATATTTGAAATTTCAGGAAACTGTACACTATAGTTGGTGACAAAATTTACACCTCTAAATGGTTCTTTCTGATTCTCTTTCACCCCCAAAAGGGAGGATCTTTGTATTCTTTCAACCTGTTTTCTTGCAGTCCTAATGATTTTATTTGAGTAACCCCTTTCTTTCAGCATATATTCTAAGTCAATTGCCTCAGCTCACCACTCACAAAGTTGAAGGTTCAGCCCCTTTTCTAACTAGATGCAGACAGGGCTGTATCTGATAGGTATCTGCATTGCAAGCTCATATTCCCAGCAATCTTTAATAAAATTGTGACATTTAAAAGAGGTAACGGGACATACCAGTCAATATATAAGATGCATTCTTGCCCACCTGGTGCCTCCTTTTTTAATGTTATGTCCATTTTACCATAATATGACTGCATTCTTTTTGAAATAATGTATAATAAAAGATTCAAAGTTAAAGGGAGAGTAGACTTTTTTTTGCATAATTGCCCACCGATTATAAAACTAATTGTTAATACATTTTGTCCCCCCCCAAAACAGCCCCCAGTTCCCGCTTCATGTCTCACCTGTCAGCTTCTGCTTTTTTAATTATTATTATTGTTTTAACAAATCACAACCCTATTGCTAGTGCCCGTCACTTTACTGAGCTGTCAGTGTGGAAGTGCACTACAGTAAAGTGAAATGTGGTATTGATCCAGTTATTTTCAAACCACTCTCTGACACAATTTAAAAAGAAGTAACCAGGGCCATTTTGAGGTGCAAAATATATTGAGGATTGGCTTTATAAAAGGTTAATCACTGACTATTCTTATTAAGTGTGCTCATACTGTGCTATAATAAAAAACAGCGCACTGTCCCTTTAAAAGTAACAGATAATTTGTTTTTAGTTTAGCTTTTCTAATAAATGCCCCAAAACTGTTCTGAGCTTTGTGAGACAGTTTATAAAATACAGTGAAATCTTTCTGTTCCATACTTGTTGCAGTTTAACCCACAACTGCTGTTTACAGAAACCATAATCTAAAAGTGTTGTTTTAGTACCTGCAGCTCTGACACAGAGCAGTGCTGTGCGTGCCTATAGCGTTCCTTTGTGTGAGTGACAACATGGGGTTAAGCCAGCACAAATAACTCTGTAGCTTGAGTCTGCCATACAGTGTGTTTTGCAATCAGTAGGAATTTGCCAGAGGAAATTTAAGGTGCTCTAAGTATTTTGATGAACATGTGCTGTCAAGTGCTGCCTTGATCTGTTTGCTGTATGAGATGCTGTCTCACAAAACAGAACACTCATTTTACTTCAGTTTCAGAATGATACAGAAACATGAAGCAAAATCAGCTTTTATCTGGACTTAAAGTGACAGTCTACACCAACATTTTTCTTATTTAAAAAGATAGATAATCCCTTTATTACCCATTCCCTGTATTTGCATAACCAACACATTTATATTAATATACTTTTTACCTCTGTGATTAACTTGTATCTAAGCCTTTGCAGACAACCTCCTTATCTAAGTGCCTTTGACAGACATGCAGTGTAGTCAATCAGAGAAGACTCCCAAATAACTTCACGGGAGTGAGCACAATGTTATCTATATGACACATGTGAACTAGCACAGTCTAACTGTGAAAAACTTTCAAAATGCTCTGAGCTAGGAGGCGGTTTTCAACTGTTTAGAAATCAGTTTGAGCCTAGCTAGGTTTAGCTTTTCAAAAACACCACCAAGGGAACAAAGCAAATTTGATGATAAAATTAAATTGGAAAGTTGTTTAAAATTGCATGCCCTATCTGAATCATGAAAGTTTAATTTTGACTAGACTGTCCCTTTAATGGACACTGCACTCACTATTTATAAGAATTAGCAGCATTTCAACATGAGGCTTTTATGTGCCTTAAAAAAATATGATAAATGCTATTTAAATTTAAATTTACCTTGAAACTAATACAGCATTACTGTTGCATACTGCATGCTGATTCTCATTGCTTGATAAGTATTTGCTGTTAATGTTTGTTTAGCTGATCATAAGCCAAACAAACCCAACAGTTAATTTCCGGTGATACAGCTATTTCAATTTGTAGTTAATTTTAAACTGCTTTTATCTTACATTTTTTTAAACTTATTTAAATACTTCTTGATCATATGTATGAGATAAAATCTGCGTACACTGCCATTATAATACACTTTGCACAGATACATATTGGCATATTACAGTTGGGCTATTTTAATCTGTGTGTGTTATTTCAAGGTTAATGTGCGATACCCAGCAGACAGTGGGCTATATACATGGCTGCTTGTTAGACCACCAAGGGGCTTCATTGTTAAGGGTGAGATAATGTTCAAAATGAATTAATGCTCATTTCACAAATCTTTTCTAGCATTTCACTAGTATGTGTTCCTTCCAATAACTTCCAATAAATGAATTTTAAAATCACACAACAGAATTACCTTTTATCCTATTGGCTGATTTGTGAAAATTAGCCAATAGTAAGAAAATAACTGCTGGAAGATCTCTAAAAGGCCCTGATGATTCATAGTCAGACGCACAATAAATCACCTTTCTGGCTTCTCCAGCCTCATAATCCATGGGTCTGGCGATATATTCCAAAAAAGTTGTCTGACCCTCTCTGTTACGACGAGTGGGGATTAGTCTACCATAGGAAATAATAGAAATTGCAGCTTCAGAAAAAGTCCGCCCACATCGCCACTTATCTGCGATCACGGTGGGGAGGGGACCTGTATTTGAAGTGTTCTTATACAACATAGACTGCTTTCACTGAAACAAATACATGTTTCTGTGTACGAACACTTCATATAATCCCTATATAAACTTAGTTTTACTGCACATTAACTACATTTCACACACTGAAAATTTTCCTCACTGAAAAGCTTCCGAGACTTATTTGGCTGAAAAGGTGAATCTAACATGGAGGGCAGTGCTTTGAATATTTCAAACTCACGGCAATGTTTACCCATTAAAATACAGGTTACTCCCATGAAACGCCCATCAAACTCCCACAAAACCCATATATATACATAATGTCTGTGATCTACCTGGCTAATAAGGACAAAAAACCTTCCTATGATACCAATAGGAGCTGTGGGGATACCTGTATATACGATTTATTTACAATTATTTTATTCTATAATGCAATCATATGGATTTTAAGATTTTCACTGAATTTTAAGTGTTGGCGTGAGTTTAAAAAGGTTTTATTTTTTTCATTTAGCGCTCATAAAGTTAGCCAGAGACCAGATGCTGTCTGGCAGTACACTAATATTTATTCTGTCAGTTTTTCCATTATAGGCTAGATTACAAGAGGATCGCTAATTTATTGCGTGCCTGTAAACTGGCAAATTCACCAGTTTACGGGCACACAATAAATAACCAGCCATTATAAGTGGCTGGTTAATATAACTGCAAGCTCGCTTTAGCAATTAGCGCTCCTAAAGTTAACTAGTAGAGATCAGATCGCTGGTTAATTTTAAAAATGTGCCACAATTGCCCCCAAACTTAGGTGTAGTGTTCTTAAATAAATGAAAAAAAAAATATGAGCATCTTTAATTAAATAATAACTGCACAAAGCAGTTAGAAGGGGTTAAAGTGAACATGTTTGGGGTGTTAGAAAAGAAAGGGCAGTAAAAAGTGCCTTAACCTTGCGGTCTATGGGGACTGTGCATTCCCAGTAAATATATATGTATATGCTTATATACATATATATTTTTTATTTGCTTACAATCACTGTGCAACTTACCCCCTTCGCTACCCTAGATTCTCTTGCGTGACTCACGGCATGAGAAAGAGGCTCCCATTGGAGCTTATGGAAGCACACTTTCATGAGTGCAAAGCTTCTGTGCAATATGAATGCATTTGCGCTGAACTTGTAATAGCAGCGCACAATGACTTGTAATCTGGCCCTTTATAGAGTTTCTATTTTTTTTAAATCAGCCAATAGGAAAAAAATATTCTATTGGCTGATAGAATTTTTAAATCAGCCAATTGGAATAAAGTAAATTCTACTGGCTGATTTAAAAAAAATCTATAAGCTAATAGATTTTTTTGTCTGTTGGCTGATTTAAAAAAAACATAGAAATCTTTCTATTGGCTGATTATTTTTTTTGTTCCTGGATTTTCTTTTTTTCTTTTTTTTTTCTTAAGGATTCTTGTGGATTACATTTTATGAAGAAAAGTACTGGGCCCTTTGGATTTTTTTTTTTTTTTTGCTTCCTGGATTATTATTTTTTCTTCAGGATTGCTTTGAATTGCATCTGATGAAGAAAAGAAGAGGACACTTTGGGTTTAATAGTGTAGAGGGCTTAGGTTGCTGTGAGGGTTATGGTGCTTTAGGGGTTAATAGGGTAATAGGCTTAGGTTGCGGGAGGGTTTATGGTGCATTAGGGATTAATATTGTAGTGTTTTTATTAGGGTTGCACCGATACCGATACTAGTATCGGTATCGGTACCGATACCAAGTACTTGCATGAGTACTTGTACTTGTGCAAATGCACCGATACTTAAACCGATACCTCCACTTACTACCCATATGCTATCTTGTGGTGTTTTTTTCAAACTGCATGTTCCCATTTCATTTTAAGCTGGAGTGGAGACTAAACAAAAAATTGTTTACTACTGTTCTGCCAATACAAATTGCTCTTATTTGTATTATTGTAGGAGAGATCACTGTACTGCGTTCAGACAAACCCCTGAAGTACTGGGCAGTTAATAAACAGATTTCCAGCTCTGGCTAAAATGGCCCAAAAATATATTTCTGCCCCATGCAGTAGTGTGGAAAGTTGAACCTCCTTACTGATAGCAAAAACATACTTATAGCTGAACATGCAGAGATGCTTCTGTTCTGTTCCTTAAAAAGAACTTGCCACTAACGTTTGAAAAATTATTCTAATTGCTAGATTGCCTTTTATACTGCTAGTTCTCATCTTGCACAATTATGTTCAAAACATACTGTACTCTGAGGAACATCTTAGCTTATATAATTGCAGGAAGAGTACTCATAGGAAAAATTAAGTTAATCCCAATGAACACTCATCCTGCAATTATAGGACTAGATTTAGATTACATTTGATTGGTAAGCTTTACCAATGCTCTGTTCACATTTCCAACTCCATAGCCTTTATTGGAGTAGGACATGTAATGAGAGCATTGGTAAAGCTTACCAGTCAAATGTAATCTAGCCCATAGTGTTGTTCACCATGATTAAACAGTATTCTGTTCTATTTTTTACTGTATGGCACTTTTGGTTGGTTGCAATTTTATATTTGCTATTTATTGTTGTTGTTAATATATTTTATTGTAATATTTTTATTTCTAAACATGTTCTGTGAACTTTGTGACAAATAAAACCTGTTTTATTATTTCATAATGTCTTTTGACATTTAAGGATTCTTAAATAATTAGTCTGTATTGTGCTTGGTAAACTGTCACATGAGTATTTGAAAACAAGTATCGGTACTTGTACTCGGTCTTAAAAAAATGGTATCGGTGCAACCCTAGTTTTTATTGGGTTGATCTTTTTGCATTAAAAAAGAATAAGGAATAAACAAAAGTATTAAAGCTTTTCATGAATAAATTCTTTCTTTATTCTATTATTTCGAGTAGGCTGCCGTTCATTTATTCAGTTGTGTACTTAATGCAAAAATTAGGCTATGTACATGTGCAGTATGTGTATAAGGGATAATTCTTCATTACATCTTCAATATAGGTGGAAATGCTGCTTGGAAAATATTGCCAACTTCGCCACTCACTGATGTATAGTAAAACGCCTTTATGCGAGACATCCTTTAAACACTGATTTCAGCCATTTTGAATATTTCCCAGGAAATCTTGTTCCCGCAACGGATCCCTTTTCAATTTATCACCACATTGTAGATGTTTCGATCATAAGGGCCAAAACTCTTATATTCTATGCATATGAATTAAAGGGACACTGAACCCAATTTTTTTCTATTATGATTCAGATAGAGCATAAAATTTTAAGCAACTTTCTAATTTACTCCTATTATAAAATTTTCTTCATTCTCTTAGTATCTTTATTTGAAATGTAAGAATGTAAGTTTAAATGCCGGCCCATTTTTGGTGAACAACCTGGGTTGTCCTTGCTGATTGGTGGATAAATTCATCCACCAATAAAAAAGTGCTGTCCAAAGTACTAAACCCAAAAAAAGCTTAGATTACTAATTTTTCAAATAAAGATAGCAAGCGAACAAAGAAAAATTGATAATAGGAGTAATTTATTTTGCTTTTGTTTTGGACCAAGTATCACGGGTCAGAAAAATATGTTCTCCTCTTTAAAGATTATGATACTGGTTGCAACCATTTTGCTTTACAGAAATACTTAACCACTAGCAAATAAAACAAAATATCTCTTCAACTTGGGAGTTACTGAACATAAAATGTACTGTAGTTCAGCTGACCCTTTGACACTAGCTACTATATAAAAAATAAGTAACAAGCAAACTGGATGCTCTAAAATATGATTCTTGTTTAGCAAATAAAAAACACATGAATTTGGTTGTTGTTTTACTTAAATATGCCAAGTCAATTCTCATGGTAGTCTCTTGCATTATTTTTAGTTTTTGATATTCACAAAGTGAAATGGTTAAAATGGAAAAAAATGTATATATACTGTTACTATTTTTTGAGTAACATTAAATGAACTTAGTTTATTGTATTATTTTACAGACAGGAGACATAATTCCTGGTTGCAATATAGACATATTTTTTAGTCTGGAAATCTTTAGCACACTTAGCATTCTGAGATCACAAAAAACTGATTCCATGAAAGTAGAAAAGTGCTATTAGTATGTAAGTAAAGGGTCAGTAATTGCAATAATGAAGAAACAGACATTCCTTACTGTATGTTCTTTTTACATTAAAAAATAAATCAAAGGGCTACAACACTTTGGGACTATCTAATCCTTAGCCCTGAAAGAAATATGCTCACTGGTGAAAGAAGATAGACATTTGAGGCTATTTTTTGCTTTGCTTCCTGGAGGAAAGAGTACTTCTCTAGATGCAGCCTTGGCGTCCACTCTCCCTATGTGGATAACTTACTGGGGTCCAGAATAAGGGAATTCAGCTACAGCCATATAGTCTCACTTTCAGGATAACACACCCTTAGCCCAGTGTTTTGCTGGACACCTCTACACACTATTGTGTATTGACCCCACTACGACTTACATTTTATCTTATTTGTTTTCAAATAACTTTAGACACGCCTCCACATTGGACGCTATAATTGGTGACAAAAGTTGTTATCTACCACAGATAACAGATGTTTTTTCTATGGTTAACATATACTATTCTGTGAAGTGAGACAGAGGCTAGTAGGCTAGAAAACAGGCCCAACTTTATAGTCGTGCAGTGGGGATACTGAGCCTATTGGACGATGTGTACAGAATATTAATAATCTGCTAATTTGCTAAAAATACTGTCATTTACTGTTTTCACCACTAGTTGTCCCAACCTGGTTTGTGATTAGGGGGCATATTTAACAATGTGCGAGCAGACATGATACAAAGTAAAGTATCATGTCCGCTGCACATCGCTTCCCATCGATAAATGCAGACAGCATATGCTGTCGGCATTTATCATTGCACCAGCAGTTCTTGTGAACTGCTGGTGCAATGCCGCCCCCTGCAGATTTGCGGTAGGGGGTGTCAATCAACCCGATTGTATTCGATCGGGTTGATTTCTGTCCCCCGCCTCAGACTAGGCGGACAAGTTATGGAGCAGCGGTCCTCAAGCTCTATACGGAGCTTGATAAATATGCCCCTAGATATTAATGTGCACTACTGAAAGTTTGAATTTCAAGGTCTCACATGGTTTAAAGTGGTATATGTCTGGGAACTGAGGACATGTTATTGTATGTGTTGGATTTGCTAACCAGGTTTGATTGATTAAGATACTTAAGTTGGAAAAAGAAGAAAGTCTGTCCAAGACCCCCATAGCTGGTTATTTTGACAGAGTCATCAAGATAGATTACTCAGTGAGGAGTTGCAAAACATAGTAGGCTAGGGGTTAGGCTTGGTTATATATCGCTATAGCAAAGATATTGAAGCTACAGGGCTGTCTGTGTAAAGTTATAATATTCTGTTAATTTGTTTAAAATAGTGAGATACACTGTGCAAATACAAGCTGTTTAACAATAACCAGCAGTAACTACAAGCTCTCGTTTCACAACTATATAAGAGGGATAGTGAATTTACAGAAAAGGTTCTTAGAAAAGTCTCTTTAAGCTACTGTCATCACCAAGAGACACTGACATACACCTGTTTACTGTGACTTGTTAAACAATATCAGGTTAGAAAACAGGTTTCCCCGTTTTTTCTCCCTCTAGGTGGGATTTTTTGTTTTAAAGTGAGTAAAATATCGATATGTAAATAGTATGAGGATCTTTTTCTGAAGAGCAAAGGCAGCACCCTCTGAATTTGTGTTGACACTAACACCTTTACACATAAATACACTATTTGGAAAGGGAGGTCTACAGAGATTAGACCACCAAGAACACTTTTATCTGATACAGATACACTGATTTTTCTGATTATACATACTAGGAATAGTTGACAGAACACATTTTTTTTATGTTGTTTGTTTTCTCTTGCGCCAATTTACATAATTTTTCTGTTCACTTTTCCTTGTGTTTTTTCTTTTTGGCACATAAGCACCAGGGAAAGGAATTAGTTACATACACTACCCTTCTTTTTTATCCCTTCCCCCATCACAAATGGAAAGATATATTAATAACACTAAACCTAAATCACCAGGGATGCCTCCCAAACATAGAGAAAAAAACAAACAAAAACACCACGTATACCTCTCTAGACAACATTATGGAACCCACTCTCTCACAGGTTGTAATTGACCCTCAAAATTTAGGCAAACAAATCATGGAAATGATCTTACCCCAATTTGATAACCTTAGGAAAGATTTCTCAGAACATATTGTAGAGATAGAAAATAGAGTTTCAGATTTGGAGGATCTGACAAACTCTCAAGATCAAAGAACTATAAGTCACAGAATTCATTCATGAACACAGAATTCAATCTCTGCAGCTCAAAGTAGAAGAGTTGGAAAGGTCAAGAAGAAACAATCTTAGGGTTATAGGCCTACCCTAACTCCCTGAGTACTCTGATTTACTACACTTTGCTTCTGTAACATTATCAAAAGAGCTAGGGGTTCAAACGCAGAATAACACCATATTAGTGGAAAGAGCACATAGAACAGGGATTCCTAGAGACGAAGGGAGAGACAAAGTTCAAAAACAGACAGTGTTAATTAAATATTTACATTTCCAAGATAAAGTGAATATTCTCAGACACTATAGAAAAATTACACCATTTAGAATTGGGGAAAATAATATCCTATTTTTTCAGGACTTCTCTTCTGACACTTAGACTAAAAGATAACAAATTTCACCATTATGTACGCAGCTAATTAAACTGGGTATGCGAGCCTCAACTCTCTACCCAGCAAAACTTAGAGTGATCAATGATACAGAAACATTGCTATTTAACTTATATCAAGAGGCAACAGAGTATGTGGATAGAGTAAGCAGAAATAAATATATAAGCGGGCAATAACAGACCAAATAAAGGTCTGGTAATAAAGATGACAAAAAAACATAATTTATGCTTACCTGATAAATTCCTTTCTTCTGTTGTGTGATCAGTCCACGGGTCATCATTACTTCTGGGATATAACTCCTCCCCAACAGGAAATGCAAGAGGATTCACCCAGCAGAGCTGCATATAGCTCCTCCCCTCTACGTCAGTCCCAGTCATTCGACCAAGAAACAACGAGAAAGGAGTAACCAAGGGTGAAGTGGTGACTGGAGTATAATTTAAAAGATATTTACCTGCCTTAAAACAGGGCGGGCCGTGGACTGATCACACAACAGAAGAAAGGAATTTATCAGGTAAGCATAAATTATGTTTTCTTCTGTTATGTGTGATCAGTCCACGGGTCATCATTACTTCTGGGATACCAATACCAAAGCAAAAGTACACGGATGACGGGAGGGATAGGCAGGCTCATTATACAGAAGGAACCACTGCCTGAAGAACCTTTCTCCCAAAAATAGCCTCCGAAGAAGCAAAAGTGTCAAATTTGTAAAATTTGGAAAAAGTATGAAGCGAAGACCAAGTTGCAGCCTTGCAAATCTGTTCAACAGAGGCCTCATTCTTAAAGGCCCAAGTGGAAGCCACAGCTCTAGTGGAGTGAGCTGTAATTCTTTCAGGAGGCTGCTGTCCAGCAGTCTCATAGGCTAAACGTATTATGCTACGAAGCCAAAAAGAGAGAGAGGTAGCAGAAGCTTTTTGACCTCTCCTCTGTCCAGAGTAAACGACAAACAAGGAAGAAGTTTGGCGAAAATCTTTAGTTGCCTGCAAGTAGAACTTGAGGGCACGAACTACATCCAGATTGTGTAAAAGACGTTCCTTCTTTGAAGAAGGATTTGGACACAAGGATGGGACAACAATCTCTTGATTGATGTTCCTGTTAGTGACTACCTTAGGTAAGAACCCAGGTTTAGTACGCAGAACTACCTTGTCTGAGTGAAAAATCAGATAAGGGGAATCACAATGTAAGGCTGATAACTCAGAGACTCTTCGAGCCGAGGAAATAGCCATTAAAAACAGAACTTTCCAAGATAACATTTTTATATCAATGGAATGAAGGGGTTCAAACGGAACACCCTGTAAAACGTTAAGAACTAAGTTTAAACTCCATGGTGGAGCAACAGCTTTAAACACAGGCTTGATCCTAGCTAAAGCCTGACAAAAGGACTGGACGTCTGGATTTTCTGACAGACGTCTGTGTAACAAGATGGACAGAGCTGAAATCTGTCCCTTTAATGAACTAGCTGATAAACCCTTTTCTAAACCTTCTTGTAGAAAAGACAATATCCTAGCGATCCTAACCTTACTCCAGGAGTAACCTTTGGATTCGCACCAGTATAGGTATTTCCGCCATATTTTATGGTAAATCCTTCTGGTAACAGGCTTCCTAGCCTGAATCAGGGTATCAATAACCGACTCAGAAAAACCACGTTTTGATAAAATCAAGCGTTCAATTTCCAAGCAGTCAGCTTCAGAGAAGTTAGATTTTGATGTTTGAATGGACCCTGTATCAGAAGGTCCTGTCTCAGAGGTAGAGACCAAGGCGGACAGGATGACATGTCCACTAGATCTGCATACCAAGTCCTGCGTGGCCAAGCAGGTGCTATTAGAATTACTGATGCTCTCTCCTGTTTGATTTTGGCAATCAATCGAGGAAGCAGCGGGAAGGGTGGAAACACATAAGCCATCCTGAAGTTCCAAGGTGCTGTCAAAGCATCTATCAGAACTGCTCCCGGATCCCTGGATCTGGACCCGTAGCGAGGAAGTTTGGCGTTCTGGCGAGACGCCATGAGATCTATCTCTGGTTTGCCCCAACGTCGAAGTATTTGGGCAAAGACCTCCGGATGAAGTTCCCACTCCCCCGGATGAAGAGTCTGGCGACTCAAGAAATCCGCCTCCCAGTTCTCCACTCCCGGGATGTGGATTGCTGACAGGTGGCAAGAGTGAGACTCTGCCCAGCGAATTATCTTTGATACTTCCATCATTGCTAGGGAGCTTCTTGTCCCTCCCTGATGGTTGATGTAAGCTACAGTCGTGATGTTGTCCGACTGAAACCTGATGAACCCCCGAGTTATTAACTGGGGCCAAGCCAGAAGGGCATTGAGAACTGCTCTCAATTCCAGAATGTTTATTGGAAGGAGACTCTCCTCCTGATTCCATAGTCCCTGAGCCTTCAGAGAATTCCAGACAGCGCCCCAACCTAGTAGGCTGGCGTCTGTTGTTACAATTGTCCAGTCTGGCCTGCTGAATGGCATTCCCCTGGACAGGTGTGGCCGATGAAGCCACCATAGAAGAGAATTTCTGGTCTCTTGATTCAGATTCAGAGTAGGGGACAAATCTGAGTAATCCCCATTCCACTGACTTAGCATGCATAGTTGCAGCGGTCTGAGGTGTAGGCGTGCAAAAGGTACTATGTCCATTGCCGCTACCATTAAGCCGATCACCTCCATGCATTGAGCTACTGACGGGTGTTGAATGGAATGAAGGACGCGGCATGCATTTTGAAGTTTTGTTAACCTGTCTTCTGTCAGGTAAATCTTCATTTCTACAGAATCTATAAGAGTCCCCAAGAATGGAACTCTTGTGAGAGGAAAGAGAGAACTCTTCTTTTCGTTCACTTTCCATCCATGCGACCTTAGAAATGCCAGAACTAACTCTGTATGAGACTTGGCAGTTTGAAAGCTTGAAGCTTGTATTAGAATGTCGTCTAGGTACGGAGCTACCGAAATCCCTCGCGGTCTTAGTACCGCTAGAAGGGCACCCAGAACCTTTGTGAAGATTCTTGGAGCCGTAGCCAATCCGAATGGAAGAGCTACAAACTGGTAGTGCCTGTCTAAGAAGGCAAACCTTAGATACCGGTGATGATCTATGTGGATCGGTATGTGAAGGTAAGCATCCTTTAAATCCACTGTGGTCATGAACTGACCCTCTTGGATCATGGGTAAAATAGTCCGAATAGTTTCCATTTTGAATGATGGAACTCTTAGGAATTTGTTTAGAGTCTTTAAATCTAAGATTGGCCTGAAAGTTCCCTCTTTTTTGGGAACCACAAACAGGTTTGAGTAGAACCCTTGTCCTTGTTCCGACCACGGAACCGGATGGATCACTCCCATTGTTAACAGATCTTGTACGCAGCGTAGAAACGCTTCTTTCTTTATCTGGTTTGTTGACAACCTTGACAGATGAAATCTCCCTCTTGGGGGAGATAATTTGAAGTCTAGAAGGTATCCCTGAGATATGATCTCTAGTGCCCAGGGATCCTGAACATCTCTTGCCCAGGCCTGGGCGAAGAGAGAGAGTCTGCCCCCTACTAGATCCGGTCCCGGATCGGGGGCTCTCGGTTCATGCTGTCTTTGGGGCAGCAGCAGGTTTCCTGGCCTGCTTGCTTTTGTTCCAGGACTGGTTAGGCTTCCAGCCTTGCCTGTAACGAGCAACAGCTCCTTCCTGTTTTGGTGCAGTGGAGGTTGATGCTGCTCCTGTTTTGAAATTCCGAAAGGGACGAAAATTAGACTGTCTAGCCTTAGCTTTGGCCTTGTCTTGAGGTAGGGCGTGGCCCTTACCTCCCGTAATGTCAGCGATAATTTCTTTCAAACCGGGCCCGAATAAGGACTGCCCCTTGAAAGGTATATTAAGTAATTTGGACTTAGAAGTAACATCAGCTGACCAGGATTTTAGCCACAGTGCCCTGCGTGCCTGTATGGCGAATCCTGAGTTCTTAGCCGTAAGTTTGGTTAAATGTACTACGGCCTCCGAAATGAAAGAATTAGCTAGTTTAAGGACTCTAAGCCTGTCCGTAATGTCGTCTAGCGTAGAGGAACTAAGGTTCTCTTCCAGCGACTCAATCCAAAATGCTGCCGCAGCCGTAATCGGCGCGATACATGCAAGGGGTTGTAATATAAAACCTTGTTGAACAAACATTTTCTTAAGGTAACCCTCTAATTTTTTATCCATTGGATCTGAGAAAGCACAGCTATCCTCCACCGGGATAGTGGTACGCTTAGCTAAAGTAGAAACTGCTCCCTCCACCTTGGGGACCGTTTGCCATAAGTCCCGAGTGGTGGCGTCTATTGGAAACATCTTTCTAAATATTGGAGGGGGTGAGAACGGCACACCGGGTCTATCCCACTCCTTAGTAACAATTTCAGTTAGTCTCTTAGGTATAGGAAAAACGTCAGTACTCGCCGGTACCGCAAAGTATTTATCCAACCTACACAGTTTCTCTGGTATTGCAACAGTGTTACAATCGTTGAGAGCTGCTAAGACCTCCCCTAGTAGTACACGGAGGTTCTCCAATTTAAATTTAAAATTTGAAATATCTGAGTCCAATCTGTTTGGATCAGAACCGTCACCCACAGAATGAAGCTCTCCGTCCTCATGCTCTGCGAGCTGTGACGCAGTATCAGACATGGCCCTAGCATTGTCAGCGCACTCTGTTCTCACCCCAGAGTGATCACGCTTGCCTCTTAGTTCAGGTAATTTAGACAAAACTTCAGTCATAACAGTAGCCATATCTTGTAATGTTATCTGTAATGGCCGCCCAGATGTACTAGGCGCCAAAATATCACGCACCTCCCGGGCGGGAGATGCAGGTACTGTCGCGTGAGGCGAGTTAGTCGGCATAACTCTCCCCTCGCTGTTTGGTGAAATTTGTTCACATTGTACAGATTGACTTTTATTTAAAGTAGCATCAATACAGTTAGTACATAAATTTCTATTGGGCTCCACCTTGGCATTGGAACAAATGACACAGATATCTTCCTCTGAGTCAGACATGTTTAACACACTAGCAAAAAACTTACAACTTGGTTATAATCTTTTTTAGCAAAAAACGTACTGTGCCTCAAAGAGGTACTAACGATTAAATGACAGTTGAAATAATGAACTGAAAAACAGTTATTGCATCAAATTTTAAAACAACACAACTTTTAGCAAAGGTTTGTTCCCATTAGTAAAAAACAACACTAATTAAATTTGTACATAAGAAAACAAAACAACGTTTTTTATACACAGTCACTATAAGAATTCTCACAGCTCTGCTGAGAGAATTTACCTCCCTTCAAAGAAGTTTGAAGACCCCTGAGATCTGTCAGAAATGAACCGGATCATGCAGGACATATAAAAGTAGCTGACTGGAATTTTTTGATGCGTAGCAAAGAGCGCCAAAAACGGCCCCTCCCTCTCCCACACAGCAGTGAAGAGAAACGAAACTGTCACAATTAAAGCAAAAAACTGCCAAGTGGAAAATAATGCCCAAACATTTATTCACACAGTACCTCAGCAATGTAAACGATTCTACATTCCAGCAAAAACGTTTAACATGAGAATAGTTATTAAAAGGATTAGTGACCTTAACACAGTAGTTCCGGTGAAATACCATCCCCAGAATACTGAAGTGTATACATACATGTCATTTTAACGGTATGGCAGGCTTTTCTCATCAATTCCATTCAGAAAATAAAAACTGCCACATACCTCAATGCAGATTCATCTGCCCGCTGTCCCCTGATCTGAAGCCTTTACCTCCCTCAGATGGTCGAGAACAGCAATATGATCTTAACGACTCCGGTTAAAATCATAGAAAAAAATCTCTGTCAGATTCTTCCTCAAACTCTGCCAGAGAAGTAATAACACGCTCCGGTGCTATTTTAAAATAACAAACTTTTGATTGAAGTCATAAAAACTAAGTATAATCACCATAGTCCTCTCACACATCCTATCTAGTCGTTGGGTGCAAGAGAATGACTGGGACTGACGTAGAGGGGAGGAGCTATATGCAGCTCTGCTGGGTGAATCCTCTTGCATTTCCTGTTGGGGAGGAGTTATATCCCAGAAGTAATGATGACCCGTGGACTGATCACACATAACAGAAGAAAGTATTTTTATGAGAAAGCTTTAATTATTTTAAGCAACACTATATGGGGCCCTCAAACGTTTTTCTCCCCAACCTTTTTTTTTTCTCCTCTCCTCTCCCTTTCCTCGCTCTGTCTATCGCCCCCCCCCCTCCCCGTCCTCTCTACACAGAAGAGAAGTATATACGCAAGCTTTACTTATTTATTTAGATGGCTAAAGATTGTTTGAAGATATTATCTTGGAACATAGGGGGGTATAACCTCTCCGATCAAGAGAAAAAGGGTGATTAGTCACCTTCAACGATTCCAACCGGATATAGTGATCATTCAAGAAATCCATCTGAATGCACAAGAAATGGGTAAATCTAAGTCTAAATGGATTAGAGAGGTTATTGCCATGCCTTGTGACAAGAGAAAGAAGGGGGTAGCATGCTTATTCAATAAAAATCTAGATTTTAAAATTATTGCAAAGGATTTAGACAAAGGAGAACGATTTATTATTATACATTTTGAGGTTGCTAAAACCTGTTATGTTTTATGTAATATTTATGGGCCCAATCAATTTGAAATAGACTTTTGGGATAAGCTATATGTAAAATTATTGCCATATGTTAATCATAATCTAATTATGATGGGAGATTTTAATATGGCTCCACATCCGAAACTGGATAGGTCAAACCCCTCAGACGCTACAATAGGGAAGCTAAATTTCTTGATCATTTCTGTAAAAGCCTCAAACTTAAAGACATCTGGCGCACCCATAATCCTGACAGCAGAACATACACCTGTGAACCTAAGACACATAAAACTTTTTTCACAAATAGATTTTTTTCTTAATAAGTGAAAACGTGCTTTATTTAGAAGTGGAAACTAAAATACAAGACATATACCTTTCAGATTATGCATGTATATCACTTCAAATTAAATAAAGAAATAACCTCCTGAATGGTAATAATAATTTTTATTTTCTGAAATATTTACTACACAATATTAGATTCCAGCATGAATTAAGGCGATTATGGAGAGAGTTTTATGACAACAATAATTCATATTTAAACAAAATTGAAATATTCTGGGAAGCATCGAAAGCATTCTTTAGTGGGGAGATTAAGGCACTTTTGTGTAAATGGAAGAAGATAGCTAAAGCAAGGAAAAATCAGCTCATCAATACAGTGAGGAATCTCTATAGGAAATATGTAGACTAGCCAAATATCAGACTATGGCATAAATATCAAGAGGCTAAGAAAGAGAGGAATAGCTTCCTACACCAGAAAGAAGGTAAAAACGATATCGAAGCCATTAATACAGATAATGGGAAATCTGTGTCTAGTACAGAGATTAATAAGATATTTCATACTTTCTATCAGGCAATTTACATGTATAGTGGTATTAATAAGTCTAATAAACAGAGGTACCCAATTTAAGCAGAGAAAGTCTAGACCTCTTAAACCGATTTCAGCAGAAGAAATTACTAAAGAGATTCAGCAGGCGGCATTAGACAAAGCACCGGGTCCTGGTCAATTGCCCATAAAATTTTATAAAATACTCAAGAATCTATTGTGCCAATCAAACAACGTCTCTTCAATCTGTATTATATTCAAAATAAAATGTCATCCTCTGTTTTTACTTCATCTATCATTACCTTTATACCTAAAAAAGGTAAAGACCCAGAGTCAGTTGACGCCTATAGGCCCATCTCTTTGCTAAACAATGACTATAAGCTCCTGACTTCAATAGTGGCCAAAAGGCTTAAACTTATCTTAATTCACACAGACCAAACCAGATTCATGCATGGTAGGAATCCCACAAAAAAAACATGCTCAGAGTTCTGTCACTAATTAAACACTCCTGGCTTAGCATTTAAGAGTCACAAGTTAGAGGGAAAAGAGGGGCCGCAGTGATTATGATTAATGCAGAGAAGGCCTTTGACTCTATCACATGGGATCACTTATTTACCTCTCTAGGCAAATATGGGCTGACCAGATATTTTGAGAGTTTTATCCAAACAGTATATAATAAACCAACTTCAGTATTAACAATTAACGGTCAACTCTCCCCAGTAATTAATATTACTAAAGGCACCAAACAGGGCTGCCCTCTTTCACCGCTACTTTTTAATTTGGCTATAGAACTGCTGGCAATAGCACTTAGGAAATAATTAGATGGCATATTTTTGGGTGGCAGAAAATTAGTCTTATCACTCTACGCTGATGACCTACTCATTTTTATAGGGGACTCTAAGAAAAGCATTCCTATTTTATTAGATATCATACAAAAATGTAGCTCATTTTCGGGCTATAAGATCAACCTGTCTAAATCAGAATGCCTATGGTTACATAAAAATGTTAGAAGTGCAGCTAATTAAGATGATACATCTCCCTAAAATCATGTATCTTTGCCAGAATCTTCCTTTATTTATTAGAGAAACTGACTTGAAAAAAAGTTTTATTCAGAAAGTACATATTTCCTTTGGAAAAGGAAAAAAACCCAGCTTGCATTAAAGAAACAAATGCAGAAAAAAGACTTTGGAGGCCTCGGCCTCCCAGATATCAAGCTTTACAACTGATCCTTTATGGTAAAAATCACCAGTGATTGGCTAACAGGGAAAGATTTAGTTTCATATTCACAGATGGAACAAAATATGACTGCTCCATTTTCACTTAAAGGACTATTACATTTCTAATCTTAAAAATATACCCAAAGAGATAGTAAGGGAAAAAACATTATTTAACATAGTGGTCGCCTGGGTTAAATACAACCAAGAATTAGAGATCAATAACCAGATATCATATTACCTGACTATTGTAGGCAACTCAGAATTTACACCCGGTCTTACCTCCAAGACATTTAAAATAAAGGGAACAGAAAGGTTTGAGATACATATTCCAATTAGAAGATATAGAACTGCAGACAAATTAAATCATCACACACTATATCCCAAGAATTCCACATTACGTCTAAAGAATTTTATGCATATTTGCAAATCAGACATTACTACTTTCAATTATTAGAAAAGCAGGGGAATAATTGGTCCTTCGGGGTCATTGATACCAATTTGAAACTGTATCAAGCCAGGAAAAGTTCTGTTTCAATTTGGTATAATTTAGTAATGCAAAAAAGAGGTCAGGTTAACCTGGAGAAGATGCATTTAAAATGGTTCAAACACTTTAATGAGATCACAGCTGAATATATAGGTCAGAGTATTAAGATAGCTAACAAATCTACTAGTTCAAGTAGCTGGAGAGAATCTCACTTGAGAGTAATCAATAAGGCCTATATTACTCCAGCGGACATTTCTAGGTGGTCTAGCCATGATATAAAGGGATGTACTAGATGTGGCCTACCGAAAAGCAGATCTTAACCATTGTTTTTGGTCCTGCCCTAAGTTACAAACATTATGGAACAGAATTAATTATTGGGTAAATAGATTTCTTGACAAAGAGCTCAAATTGGAGATTAAAGGTATAGGGGCCTAGTTATCAAGCCGTCAACCTCAAATACACTGGAATTCTGCAGCGTATTTGTGGTGAGGCTGATTTGCCTTAGTTATCAAGCCCTAGATACCGGCAAAAGTAGAATTTAGTGACGTAAGCTTCAATCCGCCGGACTCAGTCCGACACAGATCGATTCTTACGTCACTACAGATGTTCCGCACACAAGTGCGGCACAATCTGACTACTTTTGCTAGTTATCAAATGACTAGCAGGTACGCTCGGCACTTTTCCGGCCCAGCGTACCTGGTTTTCAATCCGCCGCCCTGGAGGCGGCGGATCCCATAGGAATCAATGGGAGTCTGAACCATAGTGAAAGTTCATGTTCACTGCTGCGAGACATCCCATTGATTCCTATGGGAAACGTCTACACCTAACACCCTAACATGTACTCCGAGTCTAAACACCCCTAATCTGTCCCCCCCCTACACCGCCGCAACTAAATAAAGTTATTACCCCCTAAACCGCCGCTCCCGGAGCCCACCGCCACTCTAATAAACTGATTAACCCCTAAACCGGCGCTCCCGGAGCCCACCGCCACGCTAATAAACTGATTAACCCCTAAACTGCCGCTCCCGGTCCCCGCCGCAACTATAATATATGTATTAACCCCTAAACCACCGCTCCCAGACCCCACCGCCACCTACATGATACCTATTAACCCCTATCCTGCCCCCCCTACACCGCTGCCCTCTATAATAAATTTATTAACCCCTATCCTGCCCTCCCCCTATACCGTCGCCACCTATAATAAACGTATTAACCCCTATCCTGCCCCCCACTACACCGCCGCCACTGTAATAAAATTATTAACCCCTAAACCTAAGTCTAACCCTAACACCCCCTAACTTAAATATTAATTAAATACATCTAAATAAATATTATTCTTATTAACTAAATTAATCCTATTTAAAACTAAATACTTACCTTTAAAATAAACCCTAAAAAAATACTTACCTTTAAAATAAACCCTAATAATTATATTGTAGCTATCTTAGGATTTATTTTTATTTTACAGGCAAATTTTAATTTATTTTCACTAGGTAAATAGCTATTAAATAGTTATTAACTATTTAATAGCTACCTAGCTAAAATAAAGAGAAATTTACCTGTAAAATAAAAACTAACCTAAGTTACAATTACACCTAACACTACACTATACTTAAATAAATTATTCCTATTTAAAACTAAATACTTACCTGTAAAATAAACCCTAAGATATCTACAATGTAATTAATGATTACATTGTAGCTATTTTAGGATTTATATTTATTTTACAGGTAACTTTGTATTTATTTTAGCTAGTTAGAATAGTTACTAAATAGTTATTAACTATTTAATAACTACCTAGCTAAAGGAAATACAAAATTACCTGTAAAATAAATCCTAACCTAAGTTACAATTAAACCTAACACTACACTATCATTAAATTAATTAAATAAATTACCTACAAATAACTACAATTAAATACAATTACATAAACTAACTAAAGTACAAAAAAATAAAAAAGCTAAGTTACAAAAAATAAAAAAAAAATAACTTACAAACATTTAAAAAATATTACAACAATTTTAAGCTACTTACACCTAATCTAAGCCCCCTAATAAAATAACAAAGCCCCCCAAAATAAAAAAATTCCCTACCCTATTCTAAATTAAAAAGTTCAAAGCTCTTTTACCTTACCAGCCCTTAAAAGGGCCTTTTGCGGGGCATGCCCCAAAGAATTCAGCTCTTTTGCCTGTAAAAGAAAAATACTAAATGCAACTCAATAGATAACAAATAAAAAGTAATGTGATCAGGGGGCTGTCAGAAGATGCTTAGATACAAGGTAATCACAAAGATAAAAAGTGTATTAATATAACTGTGTTGGAATGGGGAATGGCTAATAAAGGGATTATATATCTTTTAAAACAATAAAAATTCTATTGTAGACTGTCCTTTTAATGTTATAAAAAAACAACAACCCCCCCCCCCACCAAAAAAAAAAGAAAGAACATAATCATAATTTAGGGCCTGGTGTTTTGAGACTAAGGAGAAAATGATAAAGGCAAAAGAGCTGATTTCTTTGGGTCAATGTCTCGCAAAAGGGCCATTGGTAGTTTATTATAGGCTAGGTTTTTTTTTTATTTTGGGGGGCTTTTTTATTTTCATAGGGCTCTTAGATTAGGTGTAATTAGTTTAAATATTTGATAATTTATTTTTTTGTAACTTAGTGTTTGTTATTTTGTGTAACTTAGTTAGTTTTTTGTAACTTTGTAATTTTTAATAGTAGATTTAAATTATTTGAGTAGGGTTAGGTTTTTAAATATATATTTAATTTAATCTGTAGTTTAATGTAATTTTAGTATTACAGTGTAGATGAATTATTAGTTTAATAAAGTTTAATGTAATTTTAGTATAACAGTTAGGGTAGATTAATTATTAGTTTAATATAGTTTAATGTAATTTTAGTATAATAGTTAGGGTAGATTAATTATTAGTTTGAGATAGTTTAATTTAAATCTAAAGGTAAGTTTAAATTTATTATAAGATAGGGATGTTGTAATTTTAATGTAAAGTTAGCGGGTTGTTAGGTTTAGGGGTTAATATCTTAATGTAGTTTATGGCGATGTGGGGGGCTGGCGGTTTAGGGGTTAATAGGTTTAGTAAGTACTAGTGATGTGGGAGGCCAGGGGTTTAGGGGTTAATACATTTATTTAGTTGTGGTGGGCTTCGGGAGCGGCGGGATAGGGGTTAATAACTTTACGTAGATGTCGGCGGTGTCGGGCAGTAGATTAGGGGTTAATAAGTATAATGTAGGTGGCGGCGATGTTGTGGCGGCAGATTAGAAGTTAATAAGCATAATGTAGGGGGCATCGATGTCGGGCGCAGATTAGGGGTTAATAAGTATAATGTAGGTGGCAGCGATGTTGTGGCGCAGATTAGGGGTTAATAAGTATGATGTAGGCGGTGGCAGCCGTGTTGGGGCGGCAGATTAGGGGTTAATAAGTATAATGTAGGTGGCGGCGGTGTTGGGACAGCAGATTAGGGGTTAATAAGTATAATGTAGGTGGCAGCGTGGTCGGGCGACAGATTAGGGGTTAATAAGTATAATGTAGGTGGCGGCAGTGGCGGGGCGGCAGATTAGGGGTTAATAAGTATAATGTAGGTGGCGGTGATGTCGGGGGTGGCAGATTAGGGGATAATAAGTATAATGTAGGTGGCGGCGGTGTAGGGGGTGGCAGATTAGGGGTGTTTAAACTCGGGGTTTATGTTAGGGTGTTAGGTGTAAACATTACTTTTATTCTACCATAGAAATAAATGGGATATCTGGCAGCATCGAACATGAGCTTTCGCTGCTTTCAGACTCCCATTGATTCCTATGGCATCCGCGGCCTCCAGGGCAGTGGATTGAAAACCAGGTACACTGGGCCGGAATAGTGGCGAGCGTACCTGTTAGATATTTGTTAACTTGCAAAAGTTGCCAGATAGTCCCAAATTTGCATTCGGAACATCTGTAATGACGTAAGCATCGATCTGTGTCGGACTGAGACCGGCAGATCGTATGTTACGTCACAGATTTCAACTTTTGCAGGCCTGTAGGCTTTGATAAATAAGAGGAATCAGGCTCGTCACAATTAAGCTGCGGAATTCCAGCGTATTTGCGGTTGACGGCTTGATAAATAGGCCTCTATATGTGAGCGTTGAGCAAAATTGAGCTCCATACCGCACTCCAATACCAGCGCTGCTTTGAGCTGGTTTTACGTGCTCATGCACGATTTCTCCATAGACATCAATCGGGAGAGCCGGCAGAAAAAAAGTCTAACACCTGCAATAAAGGAGTCTAAAGCTCCGTAACACAGCACCATTGATTCCTATGTGGAAACTAACACCCTAACATAAACCCGAGTTTAAACACCCCTAATCTGCTACCCCCGACATCGCCGCCACCTACATTACACTTATTAACCCCTAATCTGCCGCCCCAAATGTCACCGACACCTACATACAGTTATTAACCCCTAAACTGCCACCCCCAACATCGCCGTCACCCACCTACACTTAATAATGCCTAATCTGCTGCCCCCAATGTCGCCGACACCTATATACAGTTATTAACCCCTAAACTGCTGCCCCCAATGTCGCCGCCACCTATATTACAGTTATTAACCCCTAATCTGCGGCCCCCGACATCGCCGCCACCTACCTACACTTATTAACCCCTAATCTGCCGCCCCAACATTGCCTACACCTACATACAATTATTAACCCCTAAACTGCCGCCCCCATTGTCGCCACCACCTATATTACAGTTATTAACCCCTAATCTGCCGCCCCCGACATCGCCGCCACCTACCTACACTTATTAACCCCTAATCTTCCGCCCCCAACGTCGCTGCCACTAAAGTTATAAACCCCTAAACCTAACCCTAAGTCTAACCCTAACACCCCTAACTTTAATGTAATTAAAATAAATCTAAATAAAAATTACTATCATTAACTAAATAATTCCTATTTAAAACTAAATACTTACCTGTAAAATAAACCCTAACATAGCTACAATATAACTAATAGTTACATTGTACCTATCTTAGGTTTTATTTTTATTTCACAGATAAGTTTGTATTTATTTTAACTAGGTAGACTAGTTAGTAAATAGTTATGAACTATTTACTAGCTACCTACATACAGTTATTAACCCCTAAACTGCCGCCCCCATTGTCGCCACCACCTATATTACAGTTATTAACTCCTAATCTGCCGCCCCCGACATCGCCGCCACCTACCTACACTTATTAACCCCTAATCTTCCGCCCCCAACGTCGCTGCCACTATACTAAAGTTATAAACCCCTAAACCTAACCCTAAGTCTAACCCTAACACCCCTAACTTTAATGTAATTAAAATAAATCTAAATAAAAATTACTATCATTAACTAAATAATTCCTATTTAAAACTAAATACTTACCTGTAAAATAAACCCTAACGCCTAGATTTAGAGTTCTGCGTTAGCCGTCAAAACCAGCGTTAGAGGCTCCTAACGCTGGTTTTGGGCTACCGCTGGTATTTAGAGTCGTGTAGGTAAGGGTCTAACGCTCACTTTCCAGCCGCGACTTTTCCATACCGCAGATCCCACTACACCATTTGTGTATCCTATCTTTTCAATGGGATCTTTCTAACGCCGGTATTTAGAGTCTTGGCTGAAGTGAGCGTTAGAAATCTAACGACAAGACTCCAGCCGCAGAAAAAAGCCAGGAGTTAAGAGCTTTCTGGGCTAACGCCGGTTCATAAAGCTCTTAACTACTGTGCTGTAAAGTACACTAACACCCATAAACTACCTATGTACCCCTAAACCGAGGTCCCCCCACATCGCCGCCACTCTATTACATTTTTTTAAACCCTAATCTTCCGACAGCAAACCGCCGCCACCTACGTTATCCGTATGTACCCCATATCTGCTGCCCCTAACACCGCCGACCCCTATATTATATTTATTAACCCCTATTTTGCCCCCCACAACGTCGCCGCCACCTACCTACAATAATTAACCCCTAATCTGCCGACCGGACCTCACCGCTACTATAATAAAGTTATTAACCCCTAATCCGCCTCACTCCCGCCTCAATAACCCTATAATAAATAGTATTAACCCCTAATTTGCCCTCCCTAACATCAACAACACCTAACTTCAAGTATTAACCCCTAATCTGCTGACCGGACCTCACTGCTACTCTATTAAATTTATTAACCCCTAAAGCTAAGTCTAACCCTAACACTAACAACCCCTAAGTTAAATATAATTTTTATCTAACGAAATAAATTAACTCTTATTAAATAAATTAATCCTATTTAAATCTAAATACTTACCTGTAAAATAAACCCTTATATAGCTACAATATAAATAATAATTATATATGTAGCTATTTTAGGATTAATATTTATTTTACAGGCAACTTTGTAATTATTTTAACCAGGTACAATAGCTATTAAATAGTTAATAACTATTTAATAGCTACCTAGTTAAAATAATTACAAAATTACCTGTAAAATAAATCCTAACCTAAGTTACAATTAAACCTAACACTACACTATCAATAAATTAATTAAATAAACTACCTACAATTACCTACAATTAAACCTAACACTACACTATCAATAAATTAATTACATAAAATAATAAAAAAAAGTCTTGGCCCAAGCGGGGGCTGAAGATGTCCATGATCCAGCTGAAGTCTTGATCCAAGCGGGAGCTGAAGAGGTTCATGATCCAGATGAAGTCTTCTATCAAGCGGCATCTTCAATCTTCTTTCTTCCGGATCCATCTTCATCCCGCCGACGCGGAACATCCTTCTTCACGATGACTTCTCAACGAATGACGGTTCCTTTAAGGGACGTCATCCAAGATGGCGTCCCTCGAATTCCGATTGGCTGATAGGATTCTATCAGCCAATCGGAATTAAGGTAGGAAAATTCTGATTGGCTGATAGAATCAGCCAATCAGATTCAAGTTCAATCTGATTGGCTGATCCAATCAGCCAATCAGATTGAGCTTGCATTCTATTGGCTGATCGGAACAGCCAATAGAATGCAAGCTCAATCTGATTGGCTGATTCCATCAGCCAATCAGAATTTTCCTACCTTAATTCCGATTGGCTGATAGAATCCTATCAGCCAATCGGAATTCGAGGGGCTCCATCTTGGATGACGTCCCTTAAAGGAACCGTCATTCGTCGGGAAGTTGTCAGTGAAAAAGGATGTTCCGCGTCGGCGGGATGAAGATGGATCCGGAAGAAAGAAGATTGAAGATGCCGCTTGATAGAAGACTTCATCCGGATCATGGACCTCTTCAGCTCCCGCTTGGATCAAGACTTCAGCCGGATCATGGACATCTTCAGCCCCCGCTTGGGCCAAGACTTCAGCCGGATCATAGACATCTTCAGCCCCCGCTTGGGCCAAGACTTCAGCCAGATCATGGACATCTTCAGCCCCCGCTTGGGCTTGGATGAAGACTTCGGAGCCTGGACGGATCGGAGATACCCGGCGTGGTGAAGATAAGGTAGGATGATCTTCCTTAGTGTTAGGTTTATTTAAGGGGGGTTTGGGTTAGATTAGGGGTATGGAGGTGGTGTGTTGTAATGTTGGGGGGGGGGTATTGTATGTTTTTTTTTACAGGCGAAAGAGCTGAATTCTTTGGGGCATGCCCCACAAAAGGCCCTTAAGGCTGGTAAGGTAAAAGAGCTTTTCTATTTTAATTCTATTTTAATTTTAGAATAGGGTAGGGCATTTTTTTATTTTTGGGGGCTTTGTTATTTTATTAGGGGGCTTAGAGTAGGTGTAATTAGCTTAAAATTGTTGTAATATTTTTAAATATATTTTAAATGTTTGTAAATTATTTTTTTATTTTTTGTAACTTAGTTCTTTTTTATTTTTTGTACTTTAGTTAGTTTATTTAATTGTATTTATTTGTAGGTATTTTATTTAATTAATTTATTGATAGTGTAGTGTTAGGTTTAATTGTAACTTAGGTTAGGATTTATTTTACAGGTAATTTTGTAATTATTTTAACTAGGTAGCTATTAAATAGTTATTAACTATTTAATAGCTATTTTACCTGGTTAAAATAATTACAAAGTTGCCTGTAAAATAAATATTAATCCTAAAATAGCTACAATATAATTATTATTTATATTGTAGCTATATTAGGGTTTATTTTACAGGTAAGTATTTAGCTTTAAATAGGAATAATTTATTTAATAAGAGTTAATTTATTTAGTTAGATAAAAATTATATTTAACTTAGGGGGTGTTAGTGTTAGGGTTAGACTTAGCTTTAGGGGTTAATAAATTTAATAGAGTAGCGGTGAGGTCCGGTCGGCAGATTAGGGGTTAATACTTGAAGTTAGGTGTCGGTAATGTTAGGGAGGGCAGATTAGGGGTTAATACCTTTATTATAGTAGCGGTGAGGTCCGGTCGGCAGATTAGGGGTTAATTATTGTAGGTAGCTGGCGGCGACGTTCTGGGGCAGATTAGGGGTTAATAAATATAATATAGGGGTCGGCGGTGTTAGGGGCAGCAGATTAGGGGTACATAGGTATAATGTAGGTTGCGGCGGTGTACGGAGTGGCAGATTAGGGGTTAAAAAAAATATGCAGGTGTCAGCGATAGCGGGACGTCAGATTAGGGGTTAATTAGTGTAAGGTTAGGGGTGTTTAGACTCGGGTACATGTTAGGGTGTTAGGTGCAGACTTAGGAAGTGTTTCCCCATAGGAAACAATGGGGCTGCGTTAGGAGCGGAACGCTGCTTTTTTGCAGGTGTTAGGTTTTTTTTCTGCTCAAACTGCCCCATTGTTTCCTATGGGGGAATCGTGCACGAACACGTTTTTGAAGCTGGCCGCGTCCGTAAGCACCGCTGGTATTGAGAGTTGCAGTGGCGGTAAATTATGCTCTACGCTCCCTTTTTGGAGCCTAACGCAGCCATTCTGTGAACTCTAAATACCAGCGGTATTTAAAAGGTGCGGGGAAAAAAAAAACCAGCGTTAGCTACGCGGGTCGTTACCGACAAAACTCTAAATCTAGCCGTTTGATAGCTACAATATAACTAATAGTTACATTGTACCTATCTTAGGTTTTATTTTTATTTCACAGATAAGTTTGTATTTATTTTAACTAGGTAGACTAGTTAGTAAATAGTTATTAACTATATCCTAGCTACCTAGTTAAAATTAACAAATTTACCTGTAAAATAAAACACTAACACCTAACCTTACACTACAATTAAATAAATTACATTAGTTAAATACAATTAACTAAATTACAACCCCCCCTCACTAAATTACGCAAAATAAAAAAGAAATTATCAAATATTTAAACAATTACACCTAATCTAATAGCCCTATAAAAATAAAAAAGCCCCCCCCCCCAATAAAAAACCCATAACCTACACTGCCAATAGCCCTTAAAGGGCCTTTTGCGGGGCATTGCCCCAAAGAAATCAGCTCTTTTACCTGTAAAAAAAAAAATACAAACAACTCCCCAACAGTAAAACCCACTACCCACACAACCAACCCCCCAAATAAAAACCTATCTAAAAAACCTAAGCTCCCCATTGCCTTGAAAAACATAATTTCTTTCATGTAATTAGCAAGAGTCCATGAGCTAGTGACGTATGGGATATACATTCCTACCAGGAGGGGCAAAGTTTCCCAAACCTTAAAATGCTTATAAATACACCCCTCACCACACCCACAATTCAGTTTTACAAACTTTGCCTCCCGTGGAGGTGGTGAAGTAAGTTTGTGCTAGATTCTACGTTGATATGCGCTTCACAGCAGGCTGGAGCCCGGTTTTCCTCTCAGAGTGCAGTGAATGTCAGAGGGATGTGAGGAGAGTATTGCCTATTTGAATTCAATGGTGTCCTTCTACGGGATCTATTTCATAAGTTCTCTGTTATCGGTCGTAGAGATTCATCTCTTACCTCCCTTTTCAGATCGACGATATACTCTTATATACCATTACCTCTACTGATTCTCGTTTCAGTATTGGTTTGGCTATCTGCTATATGTAGATGAGTGTCCTGGGGTAAGTAAGTCTTATTTTTTGTGACACTCTATGGTTGGGCACTTTATACGTAAAGTTCTAAATATATGTCTTTAAACTTATATTTGCCATGATTCAGGATAATCAGTATTCCTTCTTTCAGACTGTCAGTTTCATTATTTGGGAAAATGCATATGAATAAAATATTTTTTCTTACCTTAAAGAAATTTTCTAATTGACTTTTTTCCTTGCGGGCTGTTAGGCTCGCGGGGGCAGAAAATGCTTCAATTTATTGCGTCATTCTTGGCGCAAACTTTTTTGGTGCAAAATTTTGTCATTTCCGGCGCCATAGTTGACACCGGAAGTTTACATGTGGTTGCGTCATTTTTGACGCATGTGTGTTACAGACGTTTTTTTGCGCCAAAAAGTGTGGGCGTCATACTTGGCGCCAAAAAATGTGGGCGTCATACTTGGCACCAAAAAATGTGGGCATCATACTTGGCGCCAAAAAATGTGGGCGCCATACTTGGCGCCACTTTTTTTCACATTATTTAAGTCTCACTTTTTTGTTGCTTCTGGTTGCTAGAGGCTTGTTTGTTTTGCATTTTTCCCCATTCCTGAAACTGTCATTTAAGGAATTTGATAATTTTGCTTTATATTTTGTTTTTTTCTATTACATATTGCAAGATTTTCCATAAATTATTCCTGGATCAGAACATACTGAGGGATTCCTGTTGACTAAGAAGTCCTACCAAAGCTAAGTTCATTTATTTTAAATGTTATGAATCTTTATCTTTAGCTATGGTTTGTAAGAAGTTATCATGATAAACTTTTACATGCAGAATCCATTGGTATTTATGCTTTATGTATTGCTTTTCTTTTTATATCTTGGGGTCGATCCGATAAAAATCGTCGCCCGCAAAAGCCGGCGACGCCAAGAATTGCGCGGATTTGGTATCCTATATACGGCGTAAGCTAGAAGTTACGCGCGTATATTTCTGCCGTCGCCCGCAGTTTTTTGGGCTATAGGCAGGTATACCAAACCCGCGCAGTTTGGTATCCAATATGCAGCGTAAGGACTTACGTGGCGAAAATGGAGAAAACTTACTCCATTTTCACCTCGCCACAAAAAGCAGCCGTAAGAAGCCTTACGCTGACTATTGGAGCCCCGTAACTCCCTAAACTAGCTGCTAAAATAAACCTAACACCTAACGCATGCGCAATGTCTATCTCCCTGTCAACCGCGATCTTCTAAAATAAACCTAACACCTAACGCATGCGCAATGTCTATCTCCCTGTCAACCGCGATCCCCCCCCCCCCCCAAATCCCTAATAAAGTTATTACCCCCTAAAACGCCGCTCCCGGACCCCGCCGCCATCTACATAAACTAACCCCCTACTGTGAGCCCCTAAAACCGCCGCCATCTACCTTATCTATCCCGTAATCTGACCCCTTACACCGCCGCCACCTATATAAAAATTATTAACCCCTAATTTAATCTACCTACCCCGCCGCCAGCTATGTTATCTATATTAACCCTAAGTATATTATAGTTAATATAGTTATTACATTATATATATTAACTATATTAACCCTAATTATATTAGGGTTAATATAGTTAATATAGTTACTATAGTATTTATATTAACTATATTAACTCTATCTAACCCTAACACCCCTAACTAAATTTATATTAAATTAATCTAATTAATTTATAAACTAAAATATTCCTATTTAAATCTAAATACTTACCTATAAAATAAACCCTAAGATAGCTACAATATAATTAATAATTACATTATAGCTATGTTAGGGTTAATATTTATTTTACAGGTAAATAGTTAATTATTTTAACTAGGTATAATAGATATTAAATAGTTATTAACTATTTAATATCTACCTAGTTAAAATAATTACCCAATTACCTGTAAAATAAATCCTAACCTAAGTTACAAATACACCTACACTATCAATAAATTTAATAAACTACAAACATCTATCTAAAAATACAATTAAATTAACTAAACTAAATTACAAAAAAAAAACAAACACTAAATTACAAAAAATAAAAAAAAGATTACAAGATTTTTAAGCTAATTACACCTATTCTAAGCCCCCTAATAAAATAATAAACCCCCAAAATAACAAAAATTCCCTGCCCTATTCTAAATTAAACAAATTTCAAAGCTCTTTACCTTACCAGCCCTTAAAAGGGCCTTTTGTGGGGCATGCCCCAAAGAATTCAGCTCTTTTGCATTCAACAAATACAATCACCCCCCCCCCCCCATTACAACCCACCACCCACATACCCCTATTCTAAACCCACCCAAACCCCCCTTAAAAAATCCTAACACTACCCCCCTGAAGATCTCCCTACCTTGTCTTCACCACACCGGGCCGAACTCCTGATCCGATCCGGGCGATGTCGTCCTCCAAGCGGCAAAGAAGAAATCTTCCTCCGGCGACGTCTTCCTCCAAGCGGCAGCAAAGTCTTCATTCTTCCGGCGGCATCTTCAATCTTCTTTCTTCGCTCCGCCGCCGCGGAGCATCCATCCCGGCCGACTGCTAAACTTGGAATGAGGTACCTTTAAATGACGTCATCCAAGATGGCGTCCGCCGAATTCCGATTGGCTGATAGGATTCTATCAGCCAATCGGAATTAAGTTAAAAAAATCTGATTGGCTGATTGAATCAGCCAATCAGATTCAAGTTCAATCCGATTGGCTGATCCAATCAGCCAATCAGATTGAGCTCGCATTCTATTGGCTGATCGGAACAGCCAATAGAATGCGAGCTCAATCTGATTGGCTGATTGGATCAGCCAATCGGATTGAACTTGAATCTGATTGGCTGATTCAATCAGCCAATCAGATTTTTTTAACTTAATTCCGATTGGCTGATAGAATCCTATCAGCCAATCGGAATTCGGCGGACGCCATCTTGGATGACGTCATTTAAAGGTACCTCATTCCAAGTTTAGCAGTCGGCCGGGATGGATGCTCCGCGGCGGCGGAGCGAAGAAAGAAGATTGAAGATGCCGCCGGAAGAATGAAGACTTTGCTGCCGCTTGGAGGAAGACGTCGCCGGAGGAAGATTTCTTCTTTGCCGCTTGGAGGACGACATCGCCCGGATCGGATCAGGAGTTCGGCCCGGTGTGGTGAAGACAAGGTAGGGAGATCTTCAGGGGGGTAGTGTTAGGATTTTTTAAGGGGGGTTTGGGTGGGTTTAGAATAGGGGTATGTGGGTGGTGGGTTGTAATGGGGGGGGGTGATTGTATTTGTTGAATGCAAAAGAGCTGAATTCTTTGGGGCATGCCCCACAAAAGGCCCTTTTAAGGGCTGGTAAGGTAAAGAGCTTTGAAATTTGTTTAATTTAGAATAGGGCAGGGAATTTTTGTTATTTTGGGGGTTTATTATTTTATTAGGGGGCTTAGAATAGGTGTAATTAGCTTAAAAATCTTGTAATCTTTTTTTTATTTTTTGTAATTTAGTGTTTGTTTTTTTTTGTAATTTAGTTTAGTTAATTTAATTGTATTTTTAGATAGATGTTTGTAGTTTATTAAATTTATTGATAGTGTAGGTGTATTTGTAACTTAGGTTAGGATTTATTTTACAGGTAATTGGGTAATTATTTTAACTAGGTAGATATTAAATAGTTAATAACTATTTAATATCTATTATACCTAGTTAAAATAATTAACTATTTACCTGTAAAATAAATATTAACCCTAACATAGCTATAATGTAATTATTAATTATATTGTAGCTATCTTAGGGTTTATTTTATAGGTAAGTATTTAGATTTAAATAGGAATATTTTAGTTTATAAATTAATTAGATTAATTTAATATAAATTTAGTTAGGGGTGTTAGGGTTAGATAGAGTTAATATAGTTAATATAAATACTATAGTAACTATATTAACTATATTAACCCTAATATAATTAGGGTTAATATAGTTAATATATATAATGTAATACCTATATTAACTATAATATACTTAGGGTTAATATAGATAATATAGCTGGCGGCAGGGTAGGTAGATTAAATTAGGGGTTAATCATTTTAATAGAGATGGCGGCGGTGTAAGGGGCTTACATTAGGGGTTAATAATTTTAATATAGATGGCGGCGGTGTTAGGGGCTCACTTTAGGGGGTTATAGATATAATATAGCTGGCGGCGGGGTACGGGAGCGGCGGTTTAGGGGTTAATAATTTTATTAGGTTGCGGCGGGGTAAAGGAGCGGCGGTTTAGGGGTTAATAGCATTTTTATTGTTAGGCTAGTGAGGGGGGATAGCGGATAGAGGGTTAGACAGTGCGGGCTATGTTAGGGAGGCGTGTTAGACAGTGCGGGCTATGTTAGGGAGGCGTGTTAGACAGTGCGGGTGTTTTAGACTTTAGTCAGGTTTTATAGGCGCCGGCAGATTCTAACGTGGCGCAAGTCACTGGCGACGCCAGAAATTTGTACTTACGCAGATTTCTGGACATCGCTGGTTTGTCAGACTTACGGCACGTTAGCATCTGACGGCGACCTATATGGGATGGCTCGAATTGCGAGCTGAAACTGCGGGCGACGCCGGTTCCCTCGCTTGCGCCGCAAACTGCGATCGATATCGGATCGCGCCCCTTATGTACAAGATATACTTAGAAAATGTATAAGAATATTTTTCTGATTCTAGGTTAAGGCTTTGTCTGACTTTGCGCCTTCTATTAAACATTTTTTTAGGTCTTTTTCAAACTTCTTTTTGATGAAGTTTCAAATGACCAACAACATACTGAATTATCCTTCTCTGATGATGTTTTTTCTCTTTCAGAACTTTTCTTCATCAGATATTGACACTAACAAATCTACTTTTTTATTTTTTATTAGAGTACATTTGTTTTTTGTTGAAAAGGTGTTGATTATTTTGGATATTGAGGTGACTAGTTCTTTTTCAAAACTAGCTAACATTTTATTTCTGCTTATTTTATCTTCTGTGTCTTCAGAGGTTTTTTTTTCCATTCCTTCATACTAGGGAATGGAATAGGCTGACAATTTTCTTCAAAGGTTTTAAATTATATTCTTTGCCGGCAGTTAAATTCAATTTTGAGGGTTCTCCAATTTAATGGGGCTATCTCTACTCCTGCTAAATTATGCTATTGTTTCTATAGCAAAATAGTATTTATTTTCTTTTTAAATGGTTGTATCCTATTTAAGGAATTGTTTTTATTTTCAGGTACTTTTCTTGGACCTGTAATTTATTTGGATGATGTTGCTTTTGCTCCATTTTTTTCTGTTTACTTTAAAGATCAAGTATCAGATTATGTATTATTTAGCATTGTTAAGGGACAAAGTCTACTGTTCATTTGAGGTTCAGACTGGGTGCTGTTGCATTTGTCTTGTTGTCTTGCATTTTTGTTTACGCAAGTCCGGTGTGTTCTGGTCCCTTAACTGGATTAACATGCTAATAATTTTATTTGTTTCTTCATTTTTATTGAATATTTTTACAAATGAGGTTCAATCTAAGTCTTTAGCTGTTTTTAGCTAGAAGAAATTTTGTGATTTCTAAAAAATCCTTATTTCTTTTTTTCCAAGATAATCAATTATTTGATTCATATTGGATTCAATTCTTAACTGTTACTCTGGGCTTCAAGATTAAGTTCTTAGACTAAAACTTTAAGCTTATTTTAGTTTGGTTGTTCTTACTAAAGAACAAAATTCTAAATTCTTACCCAAGTAACATGTTTTTATTTAGAAGTTTTTTTGGTTCTATTCGGTCCAAAATTCTTAGATTTTGGGTACAAAATAAAATTTGAAGTAAAACCGTCTGTGAGAAGTCTTTTTCTCTCTATTATATTCCAGCTATTCCAGTAAGGCTAACACTTTCCTTAATGTGTTTCAGTCCCATATATTTTGGGTAATGTTGAAGTGCGGTTGATCACCTGTTGAGGATCAAGCGCTGCTCAGATCTGGAATCTTCTGGGGTATTTATTCCAGTTCCATTTTTAGGATCTGGGTTTTGGGGTTTTATTCAAACTATTCATTGTTCCAAAGATAGAAAATCTTTTTATTATATAAATGTACCATCTTTTAGATTGGTATTTATATGGTGTATTCTGACTTTTTTTGGTCAGTGATAGCATTATTTGTTTTCATTAGATCCAATAGATTCATATCTTCATTTCTGTTTTCATTCAGATTATTTTTATTTTCTGAGACTACGGAATCTCATATGATTCAATTTTGTTTATTCAAGACATGATTAGAGGATCTTTTTATCAAAAGCTCTTGATTCCTCACACAAGGGTCACCTTTTTTAGGTTTCCAGATAGATTGTGTCACTGTCTTTGTCTCTAACAGATAAGTGATTTTTTTTTCTTATTGGGTTCCGTCTGTCGGTATCTTCAGTCTCTATTATTTCCTTCAGTTGCTATATATGCATGGAAATTTAGGTCTTATGGCTGCAGCATTGGATTCATTTTCCTTTGCTCATTTTCATAGAAAACCTTTCCAGTTTTTTATGCTGCATAATGGTGCAGGTATTCTAGGATTTCACTTTTTAAATCTTTGAATTCTATGTTTATCTATCTTTGATTCGGTGGTTAAGATCACCATCATTTAGTTCTACAGGTCTCTTCGATTCTTTCAACCTGGACCATGATCTCTATAGATGCGAGTCTTTTAGGTTGGGAGGCTGTCTGAGGTTCTCTGTCAGCACAAGGGGTTTGGAAATCTCAGGAGGTGAGATTACCATTTGATATTTTGGAACTCTGTGCATTCCCAGAGTTCTTCAGTTGGTTTCTTTTGAAGAAGAGACGTTTATTGTTTTTTTCAGACATTATCACATCTGTGGTGTATGTCAATCATCAGGGTGTGACTATCAGTCTTTAGACTGTGACAAAGTATCTCGGATATTTGCTTGGGCAAATCCAGCTCCTATCTAAATTCTGGGGTCCTTTTCCCAGGTATAGACGTTTGGGAAGCGGATTATCTCTGTTAATCAAGCATTACATCCGGGAGAATGGTCTTTACCCAGATATGTTTTTCGGATGTGAGGGCTTCCAGAAATAGATCTGTTGGCCTCTCGTCTTAACAAGGAATTTCCCAGGGGCCTATTTCAGGTCCGGGGATCCTCAGGTGGAAGTAGCGTATGCATTGAGACTTCCTTGGAATTATCATTCTGTCTATATCTTTCGCCTCTGGTTCTTCAAAAATTCTAATGGAGCAGTCGTTTGTACTGCTGGTGGTTCCAGCATGGCCTCACAGGTTTTGGTATGCGGATCTCATTCGGATGGCCAGTTGCCAACCTTGGACATTTCCGTTAAGACCAGACCTTTTATCTCAAGGCCCATTTTTCCATCAGGATCTCAAATCATTTAATTTGAAGATATGGAGATTGAACGTTTGATTCTTAGTCATAGAGGTTTCTCTGACTCAGTGATTAATACTATGTTACAGGTTTGTAAATCTGTCTCTAGAAAGATTTATTATCGAGTTTGGAAGACTTTCATTTCTTGGTGTTCTTCTCATAAATTTTTTTGGCATTCTTTTAGAATTCCTAGAATTTTACAATTTTTCAGGTTGGTTTTGTCTGCAAGTTATTTGAAAGGACAAATCTCTACTCTTTCTGTTCTTTTTCACAAAAAGATTGCTATTCATTCTGATATTCATTGTTTTGTACAGGTTTTGGTTTGTATCAAGCCTGTCATTAAATCAATATCTCTTTACAGGCTCCTCCGTTTGAACTTTTGCGTTCTCTGGACATTAAAATTACTTTCTTGGAAAGTATTGTTCCTTTTGGTTATCTCTTCTGCTAGAAGAGTTTCTGAGTTTTCTGCTCTTTCTTGTGGATCTCCTTTTCTGATTTTTCATCAGGGTAAGGCAGTGTTCCTTCCTGTTATTCCTTATTTTGTTCAGGCTTAGGTTCTTATAAAACCTGTCATTAAGCCAATTTCTCCTCCTTGGAGTTTTAATTTGGTTCTAAAGGCTTTACAGGCTCTTCTATTTGAGCATATGTTTTCTCTAGACATTATTTACTTTCATGGAAAGTATTGTTCTTTTTAGACATCTCTTCAGCTAGAACAATTTTTAATTATCTGTTCTTTCTTGTGAGTCTCCTTTTTCTGATTTTTTCATCAGGATAAGGTGGTTTTTGCTATCCTCATTTCAATTTTTACCTAAAGTTGTGATTTCTATCAACATTAGGGAGGAATTATTGTCTTTTACTAAGACTTCTTTGGTAAGATTTTTACATTCTTTGGATATGGTAAGAGTTTTGAAATCTTATGTTGAAGCTATTCAGATTTCAGATAGTCTTCTAGTCTATTTGTTATCTTTTCTGGTGTTAGGAAGGTCAAAAGGCTTCTGCCATTTATTTGGCATCTTGCTTAAACTTTTGATTCATCATGCTTATTTGGAGTCGGGTGGATTCCCACCTCGGAGGATTATGGCTCATTCTACTAGGTAAGTTTCTACTTCCTGTGCTTTTTAAGAATGAAGCTTCTGTTGATCAGATTTGCAAAGCAATGACTTGGTCTTCTTTGCATACTTTTACTATGTTCTACCATTTTGATGTTTTCTCTTCTTTAGAAGCAGTTTTGGTAGAATGGTACTTCAGGCAGCTGTTTCAGTTTGATTCTTCTGCTTATATTTTCAGTTTTTTTTTCATTATAAAAATTGAAACTTTTTTGATTTGGGTAGTGGATTAATTTTTCAGCGGAATTGGCTGTCTTTATTTTATCCCTCCCTCTCTAGTGACTCTTGCGTGGAAGTTCCACATCTTGGGCATTTATTATCCCATACGTCACTAGCTCATGGACTCTTGCTAATTACATGAAAGAAAACATAATTTATGTAAGAACTTACCTGATAAATTCATTTCTTTCATATTAGCAAGAGTCCATGAGGCCCACCCTTTTTTGTGGTGGTTATGATTTTTTGTATAAAGCACAATTATTCCAATTCCTTATTTTTTTGATGCTTTCGCTCCTTTTTTATCACCCCACTTCTTGGCTATTCGTTAAACTGAATTGTGGGTGTGGTGAGGGGTGTATTTATAGGCATTTTAAGGTTTGGGAAACTTTGCCCCTCCTGGTAGGAATGTATATCCCATACGTCACTAGCTCATGGACTCTTGCTAATATGAAAGAAATTAATTTATCAGGTAAGTTCTTACATAAATTATGTTTTATGTAAGAATTTACCTGATAAATTAATTTCTTTCATATTGGCAAGAGTCCATGAGCTAGTGATATATGGGATATACAATCCTACCAGGAGGGGCAAAGTTTCCCAAACCTCAAAATGCCTATAAATACACCCCCACCACACCCACAATTCAGTTTAAAGAATAGCCAAGAAGTGGGGAGATAAGAAAGGAGCAAAAAGCATCAACAAGAAATTGGAATAATTGTGCTTTATACAAAAAAATCATAACCACCATAAAAAGGGTGGGTCTCATGGACTTATCAGGTAAATTCTTACATAAATTATGTTTTCTTTCATGTAATTGGCAAGAGTCCATGAGCTAGTGACGTATTGGATAGCAAATACCCAAGATGTGGAACTCCACAGGGCCTATTTCAGGTCCGGGGATCCTCAGGTGGAAGTAGCGTATGCATTGAGACTTCCTTGGAATTATCATTCTGTCTATATCTTCCGCCTCTGGTTCTTCAAAAATTCTAATGGAGCAGTCGTTTGTACTGCTGGTGGTTCCAGCATGGCCTCACAGGTTTTGGTATGCGGATCTCATTCGGATGGCCAGTTGCCAACCTTGGACATTTCCGTTAAGACCAGACCTTTTATCTCAAGGCCCATTTTTCCATCAGGATCTCAAATCATTTAATTTGAAGATATGGAGATTGAACGTTTGATTCTTAGTCATAGAGGTTTCTCTGACTCAGTGATTAATACTATGTTACAGGTTTGTAAATCTGTCTCTAGAAAGATTTATTATCGAGTTTGGAAGACTTTCATTTCTTGGTGTTCTTCTCATAAATTTTTTTGGCATTCTTTTAGAATTCCTAGAATTTTACAATTTTTCAGGTTGGTTTTGTCTGCAAGTTATTTGAAAGGACAAATCTCTACTCTTTTTGTTCTTTTTCACAGAAAGATTGCTATTCATTCTGATATTCATTGTTTTGTACAGGTTTTGGTTTGTATCAAGCCTGTCATTAAATCAATATCTCTTTACAGGCTCCTCCGTTTGAACTTTTGCGTTCTCTGGACATTAAAATTACTTTCTTGGAAAGTATTGTTCCTTTTGGTTATCTCTTCTGCTAGAAGAGTTTCTGAGTTTTCTGCTCTTTCTTGTGGATCTCCTTTTCTGATTTTTCATCAGGGTAAGGCAGTGTTCCTTCCTGTTATTCCTTATTTTGTTCAGGCTTAGGTTCTTATAAAACCTGTCATTAAGCCAATTTCTCCTCCTTGGAGTTTTAATTTGGTTCTAAAGGCTTTACAGGCTCTTCTATTTGAGCATATGTTTTCTCTAGACATTATTTACTTTCATGGAAAGTATTGTTCTTTTTAGACATCTCTTCAGCTAGAACAATTTTTAATTATCTGTTCTTTCTTGTGAGTCTCCTTTTTCTGATTTTTTCATCAGGATAAGGTGGTTTTTGCTATCCTCATTTCAATTTTTACCTAAAGTTGTGATTTCTATCAACATTAGGGAGGAATTATTGTCTTTTACTAAGACTTCTTTGGTAAGATTCTTACATTCTTTGGATATGGTAAGAGTTTTGAAATCTTATGTTGAAGCTATTCAGATTTCAGATAGTCTTCTAGTCTATTTGTTATCTTTTCTGGTGTTAGGAAGGTCAAAAGGCTTCTGCCATTTATTTGGCATCTTGCTTAAACTTTTGATTCATCATGCTTATTTGGAGTCGGGTGGATTCTCACCTCGGAGGATTATGGCTCATTCTACTAGGTAAGTTTCTACTTCCTGTGCTTTTTAAGAATGAAGCTTCTGTTGATCAGATTTGCAAAGCAATGACTTGGTCTTCTTTGCATACTTTTACTATGTTCTACCATTTTGATGTTTTCTCTTCTTTAGAAGCAGTTTTGGTAGAATGGTACTTCAGGCAGCTGTTTCAGTTTGATTCTTCTGCTTATATTTTCAGTTTTTTTTTCATTATAAAAATTGAAACTTTTTTGATTTGGGTAGTGGATTAATTTTTCAGCGGAATTGGCTGTCTTTATTTTATTCCTCCCTCTCTAGTGACTCTTGCGTGGAAGTTCCACATCTTGGGCATTTATTATCCCATACGTCACTAGCTCATGGACTCTTGCTAATTACATGAAAGAAAACATAATTTATGTAAGAACTTACCTGATAAATTCATTTCTTTCATATTAGCAAGAGTCCATGAGGCCCACCCTTTTTTGTGGTGGTTATGATTTTTTGTATAAAGCAAAATTATTCCAATTCCTTATTTTTTTGATGCTTTCGCTCCTTTTTTATCACCCCACTTCTTGGCAATTCGTTAAACTGAATTGTGGGTGTGGTGAGGGGTGTATTTATAGGCATTTTAAGGTTTGGGAAACTTTGCCCCTCCTGGTAGGAATGTATATCCCATACGTCACTAGCTCATGGACTCTTGCTAATATGAAAGAAATGAATTTATCAGGTAAGTTCTTACATAAATTATGTTTTATGTAAGAATTTACCTGATAAATTAATTTCTTTCATATTGGCAAGAGTCCATGAGCTAGTGATATATGGGATATACAATCCTACCAGGAGGGGCAAAGTTTCCCAAACCTCAAAATGCCTATAAATACACCCCCACCACACCCACAATTCAGTTTAACGAATAGCCAAGAAGTGGGGAGATAAGAAAGGAGCAAAAAGCATCAACAAGAAATTGGAATAATTGTGCTTTATACAAAAAAATCATAACCACCATAAAAAAGGGTGGGTCTCATGGACTTATCAGGTAAATTCTTACATAAATTATGTTTTCTTTCATGTAATTGGCAAGAGTCCATGAGCTAGTGACGTATTGGATAGCAAATACCCAAGATGTGGAACTCCACGCAAGACAGCCAATTCCGCTGAAAAATTAATCCACAACCCAAATCAAAAGTTTTAATCTTTATAATGAAAAAAACTGAAATTATAAGCAGAAGAATCAAACTGAAACAGCTGCCTGAAGTACTTTTCTACCAAAAACTGCTTCTGAAGAAGAGAAAACATCAAAATGGTAGAATTTAGTAAAAGTATGCAAAGAAGACCAAGTTGCTGATTTGCAAATCTGATAAACAGAAGCTTCATTCTTAAAAGCCCAGGAAGTGGAAACTGACCTAGTAGAATGAGCCGTAATCCTCTGAGGCGGGGATTTACCCGACTCCAAATAAGCATGATGAATCAAAAGCTTTAACCAAGATGCCAAAGAAATGGCAGAAGCCTTCTGACCTTTCCTAGAACCAGAAAAGATAACAAATAGACTAGAAGTTTTCCTGAAATCTTTAGTAGCTTCAACATAATATTTCAAAGCTCTTACCACATCCAAAGAATGTAAAGATCTCTCCAGAGAATTATTAGGATTAGGACACAAAGAAGGGACAACAATTTCTCTACTAATGTTGTTGGAGTTCACAACTTTAGGTAAAAATTTGAATGAAGTCCGCAAAACCGCCTTATCCTGATGAAAAATCAGAAAAGGAGACTCACAAGAAAGAGCAGATAATTAAGAAACTCTTCTAGCAGTAGAGATGGCCAAAAGGAACAATACTTTCCAAGAAAGTAATTTAATGTCCAGAGAATGCATAGGCTCAAACGGAGGAGCCTGTAAAGCCTTCAAAACCAAATTAAGACTCCAAGGAGGAGAGATTGATTTAATGACAGGCTTGATATGAACCAAAGCCTGAACAAAACAATGAATATCAGGAAGATTAGAATTTTTTCTGTGGAACAGAACAAAAAGAGCAGAGATTTGTCCTTTCAAGGAACTTGCAGACAAACCCTTATCTAAACCATCCTGAAGAAACTGTAAAATTCTAAGAATTCTAAAAGAATGCCAAGAGAATTTATGAGAAGAGCACCATAAAATGTAAGTCTTCCAAACTCGATAATAAATAATTCTAGACACAGATTTACGAGCCTGCAACATAGTATTAATCACTCAGAGAGTCAGAGAAACCTCTATGACTAAGCACTAAGCGTTCAATCTCCATACCTTCAAATGTAATGATTTGAGATCCTGATGGAAAAACGGCCTTGAGATAGAAGGTCTAGCCTTAACGGAAGTGGCCAAGGTTGGAAACTGGACATCCGAACAAAATCCGCATAACAAAACCTGTGTGGCCATGCTGGAGCCACCAGCAGTACAAACAAACGCTCCATTATGATTTTGGAAATCACTCTTGGAAGAAGAACTAGAGGCAGAAAAATATAAGCAGGTTGATAATTCCAAGGAAGTCTCAACGCATTCACTGCTTCCGCCTGAGGATCCCTGGACCTGGACAGATACCTGGGAAGTTTCCTGTTTTGATGAGAAGCCATCAGATCTATTTCTGGAAGCCCCCACATCTGAACAATCTGAAAAAACACATCTGGGTGAAGAGACCACTCTCCCGGATGTAAAGTCTGACGTCTGAGAGAATCCGCTTCCCAATTGTCTATACCTGGGATATGGACCGCAGAAATTAGACAGGAGCTGGATTCTGCCCAAGCAAGTATCCGAGATACTTCTTTCATAGCTTGAGGACTGTGAGTCCCACCCTGATGATTGACATATGCCATGGTTGTGACATTGTCTGTCTGAAAACAAATGAACGGTTCTCTCTTCAGTAGAGGCCAAAACTGAAGAGCTCTGAAAATCGCACGGAGTTCCAAAATATTGATTGGTAATCTCGCCTCTTGAGATTTCCAAACCCCCTGAACTGTCAGAGATCCCCAGACAGCTCCCCAACCTGAAAGACTTGCATCTGTTGTGATCAAAGTCCAGGTTGGCCGAACAAAAGAGGCCCCTTGAACTAAACGATGGTGATCTAACCACGAAGTCAGAGATAGTCGAACATTGGGATTTAAGGATATTAATTGTGATATCTTTGTATAATCCCTGCACCATTGGTTCAGCATACAAAGCTGAAGAGGTCTCATGTGAAAACGAGCAAAGGGGATTGCGTCCAATGCTGCAGTCATGAGACCTAAAACCTCCATGCACATAGCTACTGAAGGGAATGATTGAAACCGAAGGTTGCGACAAGCTGCAACCAATTTCAGATGTCTCTTGTCTGTTAGAGACAAAGTCATGGATACTGAATCTATTTGGAAACCTAAAAAGGTTACCCTTGTCTGAGGAATCAAAAAACTCTTTGGTAAATTGAACTTCCAGCCATGTCTTTGAAGAAACAACACTAGTTGATTTGTGTGAGATTCTGCAGAACGTAAAGACTGAGCAAGTACCAAGATATCGTCCAAATAATTAAACACTGCAATACCCTGCTCTCTGATTACAGAGAGTAGGGCACTGAGAACCTTTGAAAAGATCCTTGGATCTGTCGCTAGGCCAAAAGGAAGAGCAACAAATTGGTAATGCTTGTCTAGAAAAGAGAATCTAAGGAACTGATAGTGATCTGGATGAATCGGAATATGAAGATATGCATCCTGTAAGTCTATTGTGGCCATATAATGCCCTTGCTGAACAAAAGGCAGAATAGTCCTTATAGTCACCATTTTGAATGTTGGTATTCTTACATAACGATTCAAAATTTTTAGATACAGTACTGGTCTGAAAGAATTCTCCTTCTTTGGGACAATGAACAGATTTGAATAAAACCCCAGACCCCGTTCCTGAGAAGGAACTGGCACAATTACCCCAGACAACTCCAGGTCTGAAACACACTTCAGGAAAGCCTGAGCTTTTTCTGGGTTCACTAGAATGCGTGAGAGAAAGAAACTTCTCACAGGCGGTCTTACTTTGAAACCTATTCTGTACCCCTGAGAGACAATGTTCTTAATCCAATGATTTTGGAATGAATTGATCCAAACATCCTTGAAAAATCTTAGTCTGCCCCCCCTACCAGCTGAGCTGGAATGAGGGCCGCACCTTCATATTCCAAACTGAAGAAGGCTTCCAACTGGAAACTGTTCCTTTAGGGGAAGGATCAGGTTTCTGTTCCTTATTTTGTCGAAAGGAACGAAAACGATTAATAGCCTTAAATTTACCCTTAGATTTTTTATCCTGAGGCAAAAAAGCTCCCTTCCCCCCAGTGACAGTTGAAATAATTGAATCCAACTGAGAACCAAATAATTTATTACCTTGGAAAGAGGGAGATAGCAACGTTGATTTAGAAGTCATATCAGCATTCCAAGATTTAAGCCATAAAGCTCTTCTAGCTAATATAGCTAAAGACATATATCTAACATCAATTCTAATGATATCAAAAATGGCATCACAAATGAAATTATTAGCATGTTGAATTAACTTAACAATGCTATACACATTATGATCTGGTACTTGTTGCGCTAAGGTTTCCAACCAAAAAGTTGAAGCAGCTGCAACATCAGCCAAAGAAATAGCAGGCCTAAGAAGATGACCTGAACATAAATAAGCCTTCCTTAGATAAGATTCAAGTTTCCTATCTAAAGGATCTTTAAAAGAAGTACTATCTGCCGTAGGAATAGTAGTACGCTTTGCATCAACTTTGGGGATCTTTTCCCAAAACTCCAATCTCCAATCTATCAGTCGGCAAAGGATACAATTTCTTAAACCTTGAAGAAGGAGTAAAAGAAGTACCCAGTCTATTCCATTCCCTAGAAATCTCATCTGAAATAGCATCAGGAACTGGAAAAACCTCAGGAATAACTACATGAGGTTTAAAAAACGAATTTAAACGTTTATTAGTTTTAATATCAAGAGGACTAGTCTCCTCCATATCTAATGCAATCAACACCTCTTTCAATAAGGAACGAATATACTCCATTTTAAATAAATATGAAGATTTGTCAGTGTCAATATCTGAGGCAGAATCTTCTGAACCAGATAGATCCTCATCAGAAATAGATAAATCAGAATGTTGTCGGCCATTTAAAAATTCATCAATTTTATGAGAAGTTTTAAAAGACCTTTTTACGTTTATTAGAAGGCGGCATGACAGACAAAGCCTTCTGAATGGAATTAGAAACAAATTCTCTCACATTAACAGGAATATATTGAACATTAGATGTTGAAGGACCAGCAACAGGCAATGGACTACTACTAATGGAAATATTGTCTGCATGTAAAAGTTTGTTATGACAACTATCACAAACTACAGCCGGAGGAACAGTTACCACAAGTTTATAACAAATGCACTTAGCTTTGGTAGAACCGACATCAAGCAGCAGGATTCCAGTAGTAGATTCTGAAACAGGGTCAGTTTGAGACATCTTGCAATATGTAAGAGAAAAAATAACATATAAAGCAAAATTATCAATTTCCTTATATGACAGTTTCAGGAATGGGAAAGAAATGCAAAACAAAATAAGCCTCTGGAAACCAGAAGCAAAAATAAATGAAGTCTTAAATAATGTCAAAAATCTGGCGCCAAGTATGACGCCCACAACTGACAAAATATTTTTTGGCGCAAAAAACGTCTGCAACAAACACGAGCGTCATAGATGACGCAACTACATGGAAAAACTTGGCGCCAACTAAGACGCCGGAAATGACGTCAACAAACGTAATTCTCGCACCAAAAATGTCTCACACCAAGAATGACGCAATAAGTTATAGCATTTTGCTCTCCCGCGAGCCTAAAAGCCGGCAATTTAGAAAAGAGAGTCAATTTGAAAACTTCAGGTAAGAATTTATTTTCTATATATGCATTTCCCAAATATACTGATAAACCTGAATCATGGCAAATATAAGTACAAACATATATTTAGAACTTTAAATATAAAGTGCCAAACCATAGCTGAGAGTGTCTTAAATAAAGGAAACATACTTACCAAAAGACACTCATCAACATAAAGTAGATAGCAAAACCAGTACTGAAACGAGAATCAGCAGAGGTAATGGTATAGTAATGGCATATAAGAGTATATCGTCGATCTGAAAAGGGAGGTAGGAGATGAATCCCTACGACCATAACAGAGAACCTATGAAATAGATCCCCATTAGGATGACCATTGTATTCAATAGGTAATACTCCCTTTACATCTCTCTGACATTCACTGTACTCTGAGAGGAACCGGGCTTCAAAAAAGCTGAGAAGCGCATGTCAACGTAGAAATCTAGCACAAACTTACTTCACCACCTCCATAGGAGGCAAAGTTTGTAAAACTGAATTGTGGATGTGGTGGGGGGTTTATTTATAGGCATTTTGAGGTTTGGGAAACTTTGCCCCTCCTGGTAGGATTGTATATCCCATACGTCACTAGCTCATGGACTCTTGCCAATTATATGAAAGAAAGGAATTTAGTTAATTGTATTTAATTAATGTATTTTTTTTAATTGTAGGTTAGGTTTAATTTTACAGGTAAATTTGTATTTATTTTAGCTAGGTAGATAGTAAATAGTTAATAACTATTTACTAACTAGTCTACCTAGTTAAATAAATACAAACTTAGCTGTGAAATAAAAATAAAACCTGAGATAGCTACAATGTAGCTATTAGTTATATTGTAGCTAGCTTGGGGTTTATTTTACAGGTAAGTATTTAGTTTTAAATAGGAATTATTTACGGCTAGATTACGAGTTTTGCGCTAAGCTGAAAAAGCAGCGTTAACAGGTCCTAACGCTGCTTTTTCACTACCGCTGGTATTACGAGTCTTGCAGGTTTAGGGGCACCGCACACTTCGTTGGCCTTACCGCAAACCGACTTACGTAAAGTTTGTAAAGTCTTTTTTCTATGGGACTTCCATAGCGCTGATATTACGAGTTTGTCCTGGGAGGCCAAAAAAGTGAGCGGTACACTCTCTATCTCCAAGATTCCTAATACATTCTAAAGTCAGTAGTTATGAGTTTTACGCTACAACACTGTAGCATAAATCTCATAACTAAAGTGCTAAAAAGTACACAAACACCCATAAACTACCTATTAACCCCTAAACCGAGGCCATCCCGCATAGCAAACACTATAATACATTTGTAACCTCTAATCTGCCACTCTGGACATCGCCGCCACTAGAATAAACATATTAACCCCTAAACCACTGCACTCCCGCCTCGCAAACACTAGTTAAATATAACTCCTAATCTGCCGCCCCTAACATCGCCGCCACCTACATTATACTTATTAACCCCTTATCTGCAACTCCGGACTTCGCCGCCACCTACATTATATTTATTAACCTTTAATCTGCCGCCCCCAATGTCGCCGCAACCTACCTACACTTATTAACCCCTAATCTGCCGCCCCCAACGTCACAGCCACTATTCTAAATTTATTAACCTCTAAACCTAACCCTAACACCCCCTAACTTAAATATAATGAAAATAAATCTAACTAAAACCTACAATTATTATCTAAATTATTCCTATTTAAAACTAAATACTTACCTATAAAATAAACCCTAAGCTAGCTACAATGTAACTAATAGTTACATTGTATCTAGCTTAGGGTTTATTTTTATTTTACAGGCAAGTTTGCATTTATTTTAACTAGGTAGAATAGTTATTAAATAGTTATTAACTATTTAATAACTACCTAGCTAAAATAAAGACACATTTACCTGTAAAATAAAACCTAACCTAACACTACACTACAATTAAATCGATTACCTACATTAAATACATTAAATTAGCTAAATCACAAAAAACACAAAACACTAAATTACAGAAAATAAAAACAAATTACAAGATATTTAAACTAATTACACCTAATCTAATAGCCCTATCAAAATAAAAAAGCCCCCCCAAAATAAAAAAAAACCCCTAGCCTAAACTAAATAATCAATAGCCCTTAAAAGGGCCTTTTGCGGGACATTGCTCCAAAGAAATCAGCTCTTTTACCTGTAAAAAAAAATGAAACAACCGCCCAAAAAGTAAAACCCACCACCCACACAACCAACCCCCAAAATAAAAGCCTAAATAAAAAAACCTAAGCTCCCCATTGCCCTGAAAATGGCATTTGGATGGGCATTGCCCTTAAAAGTGCATTTAGCTCTATTGCAGGCCTAAAGCTCTAACCTAAAAAATAAACCCACCCTTAAAAAAATCCTAACACTAACCCCCCAAGATTCACTTACCGGGAGAAGTCTTCATCCAAGCGGCAAGATGTCCTCAACAAAGCCGGCAGAAGTGGTCCTCCAGGCGGGCAGAAGGGGGCCTCCAGATGTCCAGAAGTCTTCATCCAGACGGCATCTTCTATCTTCATCCTTCTGGCGCGGAGCGGGTCCATCTTCAAGACATCCGACGCGGAGCATCCTCTTCATCCGACGGACTAACGACGAATGATGGTACCTTTAAATGACGTCATCCAAGATGGTGTCCCTTCGATTCTGATTGGCTGATAGAATTCTATCAGCCAATTGGAATTAAGGTAGAAAAAATCCTATTGGCTGATTGGATCAACCAATAGGATTGAGCTTGCATTCCATTGGCTGATTGGAACAGCCAATAGAATGCAAGCTCCATCCTATTGGCTGATCCAATCAGCCAATAGGATTGAAGTTCAATCCTATTGGCTGATTGCATCAGCCAATAGGATTTTTTTCTACCTTAATTCCGATTGGCTGATAGAATTCTATCAGCCCATCGGAATCTAAGGGATGCAATCTTGGATGACGTCATTTAAAGGTACCTTCATTCGTTAGTCTGAGCACGTACAATCAGCTCAACGCTGACTTAAGCAGCACTGGTATTGGAGTGCGGTATGGAGCACAAGTTTCTGATTGGCTGATAGAATTCTATCAGCCAATTGGAATTAAGGTAGAAAAAATCCTATTGGCTGATTGGATCAACCAATAGGATTGAGCTTGCATTCCATTGGCTGATTGGAACAGCCAATAGAATGCGAGCTCCATCCTATTGGCTGATCCAATCAGCCAATAGGATTGAAGTTCAATCCTATTGGCTGATTGCATCAGCCAATAGGATTTTTTTCTACCTTAATTCCGATTGGCTGATAGAATTCTATCAGCCCATCGGAATCTAAGGGATGCAATCTTGGATGACGTCATTTAAAGGTACCTTCATTCGTTAGTCTGAGCACGTACAATCAGCTCAACGCTGACTTAAGCAGCACTGGTATTGGAGTGCGGTATGGAGCACAAGTTTGCTCTACGCTCACTTCTTCCCTTTTAATGCCGGGTTTGTAAAAACCCTTAATACCAGTGCTGTAGGTAAGTGAGTGGTAAGAAAAAACTGCACGTTAGCACCGCACAGCTCATAACGCAAAACTCGTAATCTAGCCGTTTGTTAATGATAGTAATTTTTATTTAGATTTATTTTAATTACATTAAAGTTTGGGGGTGTTAGGGTTAGACTTAGGGTTAGGTTTAGGGGTTTATAACTTTAGGATAGTGGGGGGATTTTGGGGGCAGCAGATTAGGGGTTAATAACAGTAATGTAGGTTGCGGCGATGTTAGGTAGAGCAGATTAGGGTTTAATAATATTTAACTAGTGTTTGCGATGCGGGAGTGCAGCGGTTTAGGAGTTAATAATTTTATTTTAGTGTTTGACATGCGGGAGGGCCTCAGTTTAGGGGTTAATAGGTAGTTTATGGGTGTTAGTTTACTTTTTTAGCACTTTAGTTTTGAGTTTTATGTTACGGCTTTGTAGCGTAAAACCCATAACTACTGACTTTCAGTTTACAGTATGGATCTTGACAATATAGGGTGTGCCGCTCACTTTTTGGTCTCTCAGGCAAACTCATAATACCGGCGCTATGGAAGTCCCATTGAAAAAGGAATTTTTGAAAGCTGCGGTAGTTACGTTGTGTTACGGCCAAAAAAGTGTGCGGTACAGCTATACCTGCAAAACTCATAATACCAGCGGTAGTGAAAAAGAGCCATGACGCTGCTTTTTCACTCATAACTCAAAACTCGTATTCAAGCCGAATGCCAATAATATTTACAAACACCAGTCTAGAGTGGACAAACATTAGATTTCTAAAATCTTATCTAACATAGCAAAAATCATCTTCCATGTTGACCTTCAGTCATACAACATTTACATATAGTTCACAGTATCATATTTCAGTTATTATTTAGTTTTAGGAAAGGGGCAGATTTTAATTATTTGAGAGTTTGTTGATTTCTTATAGTAAATGTGATAGTAAATGTAAACACACACACAAATATATATATATATATATATATATATATATATATATATATATATATATATATATATATTCAAACAATTTCCAGTTCAGCCCACCAAGAGACAGCAGCCTGGGTGCAAAAATGAATAGTATATGTAACAGAGACAGATGCACTCTCAGGACTTCCACAAAATTCTTTAATGGAACGTTTTCGGGGTTCACAACCCCTTCATCAGTATCAACTTACAAACAAACATCTCACAATTTATAGTGTTTCAAACAGTGTCTCACCAAACAAGTGTTACTCCAAAATTTTGTGGAAGTCCTGAGAGTGCATCTGTCTCTGTTACATATATATATATATATATATATATATATATATACACACACACACTTACAAATATGTATGCATGCATATAAGTAAGAAATGTACCTACTACTGTACAGCAAATATATAAGTACACTGTGGCACATTTGTCAACTGGAAGCTGCAAATGCTAATCACTGCTTTGTATAAATCATGCAAATGGTGTTATGCATGTTGAACTGCAAAAATGAAGCTACTATTGAAAAATCTGTATCAGAAAATTTTGATAGCTGCTCTTTCACACTTAAGAGCCTCTGACTACAGCCACAATAAGTACTAATGCTTATTTTGTATAGGTACTAGTTTTACTGCTTAATAACATTGACCTCCTCCTTATACAATAATTCATGTTACCTCTCCTAAACAAACCCAAAAGCTTACCAACCTTAAAGTGATGGTAAATCCTAGAATTTCTGAAATGCTAGGATTTACCATTGGAACAAATAAAGGGAACTTTTATTCATGAAGTACAAAATACTTCATGCTGAAAGCTCCTTTATTTGTTCCAAGCAATCGCCTTCACTGAGCTGCAAAGGCAGCCCACCGGCAGAACGCAATATGCGGCACCAAGACGGATTTCTCACACGGCTATTGGCTAAGAGGTTGAAACGTCACCTCTCTGCCAGATAGCGAAAATAGCGTTCTGCCGGTGGGCTGCCTTAGCTGCTCAGTGAAGGTGATCTCTTGGAACAAATAAAGGAGCTTTTAGCATGAAGTATTTTATACTTCATGAATGAAAGTCTCCTTTCACAAACGCAAGGATTTACCATCACTTTAACCTAAATCATCCTCCAAAAATGGTAAACAACCAGTCTCTTCCACCAATAGCAACAGAATTCCTCTTCCCTGCCTTCAGTCTTGGACAGTTAGGTACTCCTTCCTATTTCGATTTTGTAAAACATTCTGATTTGTTAAAAAAGATTTAGCAATAAGAATTATGGTGGGAGGGCTCACTGTCATAATTTATCCATCATACTCTACTGATAGGCTAGACACTAACTGCAGTGATGGTGGTCAGGGTTAGCTTTTATTATTGAAATTGTGGGGTATTATGGAAGTCATAACATTTTTGTGAGATAATGGGGCATATTTATCAAGCTCCAAATGATGCTTGATGCCCCGTGTTTCTGGTGAGCCTGCAGGCTCGCCAGAAACAGCAGTTGTGAAGCAGCGGTCACAAAGACTGCTGCTCCATAACCTGTCCGCCTGCTCAGAGCAGGCGGACAGACATTGCCGGAAATCAACCCGATCAAGTACGATCGGGTTGATTGACACCCTCCTTGCTGGCGGCCCATTGGCCGCGAGTCTGCAGGGGGCGGCGTTGCACCAGCAGCTCTTGTGAGCTGCTGGTGCAATGCAGAATATGGCGAGAGTATTGCTTGCCGTATTCAGCGAGGTCTGGCGGACCTGATCCCCACTGTCGGATCAGGTCCACCAGACTTTGATAAATTGGGGCCTTTGTGTTAAGATCTTGGCCACAAGTCAGAACATAAATATTTTGGAGGACTTTAGTTTTATTTCCAGCAGGTCTACAGTAGCTCCGCAAAGGGATAAAAAGCACAATTTCTCATATATATATATTTTTATTTATTTTTTTAAATCACAAAAAGTAATAGGTTCAATTTAGTAATAGATGTCTAGATTCACTAAGAATTAGTCCATTCAGTAATATCACACTATCTACATTTATTATTGTCATGTATTACTGTGCATGCTGAGCAAGAAATGGTATCATAAGTCTTTCAGCATTACCAGCCAATCTGAATTTATCTGAAACCCTCTTTAAAATCAGACTGGATTGTAATGTAAACATTAGCAATAATGATTTGAATAAGCAGTTTGATTGCAGAAGGACATTTTGAAGGAAATGCATTAAGGACATTATGATGTTAATTGTGACTCCATGAATGTATAACATTTCTTAGTGATTACATTGCATTGGAAGTGGAAACATTTTGTATTGATAAAAGACAAAGCAACATTACAATGTTAGGTTTTAATTAAATTTTACCACTTTGCTAACATGGTGCATACAAAAAAAATATAACATTTTATAAGCGTATGTTGCCCACAAAGATTACTAGTGAGTACTTTTCAAATACTATTCTCCTTTAGTTTCCAGTGAAACTGTATTTTCTTAGCAGACTTACAAAAATGCAATGCATTTGTCAAAAATTAGTGACAGTGGTTTAGCCATAAAAGGATTTTACATTAACTAGTGATTGAAATGCAGATATAGGACAAGCTTGTCATTTTTACTGATTAACACCCCTACTGCTTTGATTTGGGATTAGCACCAGGATTAGTGGCTAAACTACTGTGGCAGAAGACATAAGAATCTATTAGCTTGCTTCCATTGAGCTGTTAAAAATGGAGCCGTAAGCTACCGAAACGGCCGACAGCTAAAAGTAATTTACGGCTACATTTTAGTTTCCATTGAAAAGGTTTCCGCTTTGCGAGTGGTCGCTCTTTTTCATGTAGGTCTAAGTTAGCGTTGTGTTAACGCTTTCACCCGATGCCGGATTTCTAAAACATTAATAGGTTACTATGGTAACCCGACCTTACACTACACTCGATCGCATATATCGCCCCCCATACAAGTGCGGTGCCGTATGTTTTACATGTCGCTCGCTGTTATAATAAAATCAAACACCTGTTCAAATCACCCAAAGGGATTTCAGTAGCACTCACCCTATTGGCTGATTTGAAGTATCAAATCAGCCAATAGGAATGCAAGGGACGCCATATTTAATCGCGTACCTTGAATTCACTATTCAGTGTACGGCGGCAATCGTACGAAGAGGATCCTCCATGCTCCATGGCTCCGCAGTTGCCAGTCTTCAGTTCCGTTGTCGCCGGTCTTCAGTTCCGTGGTCCTGGATGAAGATAGAAGAGGTCGCCGCTTGGAAGAAGACTTCACCGCTGGACTTAAAAAACCATGAGTACTTATCTGGGGTTTAGAGTTAGGCTTTTTTTTTTTTTTTTAGATTAGGGATTTGGGCGCTGTAAAAGAGCTGAATGCCCTTTTAACGGCAATGCCCATACAAATGCCCCTTTAGGGGAAATGGGTAGTTTAGGATTTTTATAGTGTTAGTTTTTTTTTATTTTGGTGGGTTTGGTGGGTGGGGGATTTTACTGTTAGGGGGAACTTAGTTTCTTTTAAAGGTAAAAGAGCTGTTTAACGTAGGACAATGCCCTACAAAAGGCCATTTTAAGGGTATTGGTAGTTTAGTATTAGATTGGGGGGGCTTTTTTATTTTCATAGGGATTAGGTTTAATTTTTTAATTTTTTATCATTTTGTTATTATTTTATGTAATGTTAGACTTTTTTATTTTCTGTAATTTTAGCTTAATTTAAACTTAGTTTTATTTATTTATAAAGTAATGTTTTTGTAATTTAGAATTATTTTAATTTATGTAATGGGGTTAATTTAGGGGGTGTTAGGTTAGGGGGTTTAGTGATGAGTTATTTGCGTTGTGGGGTTTGGACGGTTTAGGGGTTAATAGATTTATTAGGTTAATTGCAATGTGGGTTAATGGCGGATTAGGGGTTAATAGTTTAAATAGCTACTTTGCGATGTGGGGGCATTGCGGATTAGGGGTGCGGATTAGGGGTTAATAAATTTAAAAAACATAATTTATGTAAGAACTTACCTGATAAATTCATTTCTTTCATATTAGAGTCCATGAGCTAGTGACGTATGGGATATACATTCCTACCAGGAGGGCCAAAGTTTCCCAAACCTCAAAATGCCTATAAATACACCCCCTCACCACACCCACAAATCAGTTTAACGAATAGCCAAGAAGTGGGGTGATAAGAAAAAAGTGTGAAGCATAAATATAAGGAATTGGAATAATTGTGCTTTATACAAAAAAAATAATAACCACCACAAAAAAAAGGGTGGGCCTCATGGACTCTTGCTAATATGAAAGAAATGAATTTATCAGGTAAGTTCTTACATAAATTATGTTTTCTTTCATGTAATTAGCAAGAATCCATGAGCTAGTGACGTATGGGATAATGACTACCCAAGATGTGGATCTTCCACGCAAGAGTCACTAGAGAGGGAGGGATAAAATAAAGACAGCCAATTCCGCTGAAAAAAATCCACACCCAAAAATAAAGTTTAACTCTTAGAAAGAAAAAAACTGAAAATATAAGCAGAAGATTCAAACTGAAACAGCTGCCTGAAGTACTTTTCTACCAAAGACAGCTTCAGAAGAAGAAAACACATCAAAATGGTAGAATTTAGTAAAAGTATGCAAAGAAGACCAAGTTGCTGCTTTGCAAATCTGATCAACCGAAGCTTCATTCCTAAACACCCAAGAAGTAGAAACTGACCTAGTAGAATGAGCTGTAATCCTTTGAGGCGGAGTTTTACCCGATTTGACATAAGCATGATGAATTAAAGATTTCAACCAAGATGCCAAAGAAATGGCAGAGGCCTTCTGACCTTTCCTAGAACCGGAAAAGATAACAAATAGACTAGAAGTCTTTCGGAAAGTCTTAGTAGCTTCAACATAATATTTCAAAGCTCTAACTACATCCAAAGAATGCAATGATTTCTCCTTAGAATTCTTAGGATTAGGACATAATGAAGGAACCACAATTTCTCTACTAATGTTGTTGGAATTCACAACCTTAGGTAAAAATTTAAAAGAAGTTCGCAACACCGCCTTATCCTGGTGAAAAATCAGAAAAGGAGACTCACAAGAAAGAGCAGATAATTCAGAAACTCTTCTGGCAGAAGAGATGGCCAAAAGGAACAAAACTTTCCAAGAAAGTAATTTAATGTCCAATGAATGCATAGGTTCAAACGGAGGAGCTTGAAGAGCCCTCAGAACCAAATTCAAACTCCAAGGAGGAGAAATTGACTTAATGACAGGTTTTATACGAACCAAAGCTTGTACAAAACAATGAATATCAGGAAGATTATCAATCTTTCTGTGAAAAAGAACAGAAAGAGCAGAGATTTGTCCTTTCAAGGAACTTGCAGACAAACCTTTATCCAAACCATCCTGAAGAAACTGTAAAATTCTCGGAATTCTAAAAGAATGCTAGGAAAAATGATGAGAAAGACACCAAGAAATATAAGTCTTCCAGACTCTATAATATATCTCCCTAGATACAGATTTACGAGCCTGTAACATAGTATTAATCACAGAGTCAGAGAAACCTCTTTGACTAAAAATCAAGCGTTCAATCTCCATACCTTTAAATTTAAGGATTTGAGATCCTGATGGAAAAAAGGACCTTGCGACAGAAGGTCTGGCCTTAACGGAAGAGTCCATGGTTGGCTAGAGGCCATCCGGACAAGATCCGCATACCAAAACCTGTGAGGCCATGCTGGAGCTACCAGCAGAACAAACGAGCATTCCTTCAGAATCTTGGAGATTACTCTTGGAAGAAGAACTAGAGGCGGAAAGATATAGGCAGGATGATACTTCCAAGGAAGTGACAATGCATCCACTGCTACCGCTTGAGGATCCCTGGATCTGGACAGATACCTGGGAAGTTTCTTGTTTAGATGAGAGGCCATCAAAATCTATTTCTGGAAGCCCCCACATTTGAACAATCTGAAGAAATACCTCTGGGTGAAGAGACCATTCGCCCGGATGTAACGTTTGGCGACTGAGATAATCCGCTTCCCAATTGTCTATACCTGGGATATGAACCGCAGAAACTAGACAGGAGCTGGATTCCGCCCATACCAGAATTCGAGATACTTCTTTCATAGCCAGAGGACTGTGAGTCCCTCCTTGATGATTGATGTATGCCACAGTTGTGACATTGTCTGTCTGAAAACAAATGAACAATTCTCTCTTTAGAAGAGGCCAAGACTGAAGAGCTCTGAAAATTGCACGGAGTTCCAAAATATTGATCGGTAATCTCACCTCCTGAGATTCCCAAACCCCTTGTGCTGTCAGAGACCCCCACACAGCTCCCCAACCTGTAAGACTTGCATCTGTTGAAATTACAGTCCAGGTCGGAAGAACAAAAGAAGCCCCCTGAACTAAACGATGGTGATCTGTCCACCATGTCAGAGAGTGTCGTACAATCGGTTTTAAAGATATTAATTGAGATATCTTTGTGTAATCCCTGCACCACTGGTTCAGCATACAGAGCTGAAGAGGCCGCATGTGAAAACGAGCAAAGGGGATCGTGTCCGATGCAGCAGTCATAAGACCTAGAATTTCCATGCATAAGACTACCGAAGGGAATGATTGTGACTGAAGGTTTCGACAAGCTGATATCAATTTTAGACGTCTCTTGTCTGTCAAAGATAGAGTCATGGACACTGAATCTATCTGGAAACCTAAAAAGGTTACCTGTGTCTGAGGAATCAATGAACTTTTTGGTAAATTGATCCTCCAACCATGATGTTGAAGAAACAACACAAGTCGATTCGTATGAGATTCTGCTAAATGTGAAGACTGAGCAAGTACCAAGATATCGTCCAAATAAGGAAATACCACAATACCCTATTCTCTGATTACAGACAGAAGGGCACCGAGAACCTTCGTAAAAATTCTTGGAGCTGTAGCTAGGCCAAACGGCAGAGCCACAAACTGGTAATGCTTGTCTAGGAAAGAGAATCTCAGAAACTGATAGTGATCTGGATGAATCTGAATATGCAGATATGCATCCTGTAAATCTATTGTAGACATATAATGCCCTTGCTGAACAAAAGGCAGGATAGTCCTTACAGTTACCATTTTGAATGTTGGTATCCTTACATAACGATTCAATATTTTTAGATCCAGAACTGGTCTGAAGGAATTCTCCTTCTTTGGTACAATGAAGAGATTTGAATGAAACCCCAGTCCCTATTCCAGAACTGGAACTGGCATAATTACTCCAGCCAACTCTAGATCTGAAACACATTTCAGAAATGCTTGAGCCTTCGCTGGGTTTACTGGGACACGGGAAAGAAAAAATCTCTTTGCAGGAGGCCTTATCTTGAAGCCAATTCTGTACCCTTCTGAAACAATGTTCTGAATCCAAAGATTGTGAACGGAATTGATCCAAATTTCTTTGAAAAAACTTAATCTGCCCCCTACCAGCTGAGCTGGAATGAGGGCCACACCTTCATGTGGACTTAGGAGCTGGCTTTGATTTTCTAAAAGGCTTGGATTTATTCCAGACTGGAGATGGTTTCCAAACTGATACCGCTCCTGTGGGTGAAGGATCAGGATTTTGTTCCTTATTGTGACGAAAGGAACGAAAACGATTATTAGACCTAAATTTACCTTTAGATTTTTTATCCTGTGGTAAAAAAGTTCCTTTCCCTCCAGTAACAGTTGAGATAATAGAATCCAACTGAGAACTAAACAATTTATTACCCTGGAAAGAAAGGGAAAGCAGAGTAGACTTAGAAGACATATCAGCATTCCAAGTTTTAAGCCATAAAGCTCTTCTAGCTAAAATAGCTAGAGACATATACCTGACATCAACTCTAATGATATCAAAGATGGCATCACAAATAAAATTATTAGCATGTTGAAGAAGAATAATAATGCTATGAGAATTATGATTTGTTACTTGTTGCGCTAAAGCTTCTAACCAAAAAGTTGAAGCTGCAGCAACATCCGCTAAAGATATAGCAGGTCTAAGAAGATTACCTGAACACAAGTAAGCTTTTCTTAGAAAGGATTCAATTTTCCTATATAAGGGATCCTTAAAGGAAGTACCATCTGCCGTAGGAATAGTAGTATGCTTAGCAAGAGTAGAGACAGCCCCATCAACCTTAGGGATTTTGTCCCAAAACTCTAATCTGTCAGATGGCACAGGATATAATTGCTTAAAACGTTTAGAAGGAGTAAATGAATTACCCAAATTATTCCATTCCCTGGAAATTACTTCAGAAATAGCACTAGGGACAGGAAAAACTTCTGGAATAACTACAGGAGATTTAAAAACCTTATCTAAACGTTTAGATTTAGTATCAAGAGGACCAGAATCCTCAATTTCTAATGCAATTAGGACTTCTTTAAGTAAATAACAAATAAATTCCAATTTAAATAAATATGAAGATTTATCAGCATCAACCTCTGAGACAGAATCCTCTGAACCAGAAGAACCAATATCAGAATCAGAATGATGATGTTCATTTAAAAATTCATCTGAAAAATTAGAAGTTTTAAAAGACTTTTTATGTTTACTAGAAGGAGGAATAACAGACATAGCCTTCTTAATGGAATTAGAAACAAAATCTCTTATGTTATCAGGAACACTCTGAGTATTAGATGTTGACGGAACAGCAACAGGTAATGTAACAGTACTAAAGGAAATATTATCTGCATTAACAAGTTTGTCATGACAAACAGTACAAACAACAGCTGGAGGAACAGATACCATAAGTTTACAGCAGATACACTTAGCTTTGGTAGCTCCAGCACCAGGCAGCGATTTTCCAGAAGTATCTTCTGACTCAGTTTCAACGTGGGACATCTTGCAATATGTAATAGAAAAAGCAACATATAAAGCAAAATTGATCAAATTCCTTAAATGACAGTTTCAGGAATGGGAAAAATGCCAGTGAACAAGCTTCTAGCAACCAGAAGCAATAAATAATGTGGAGACAATAGTGACGCCCATATTTTTTTTAGCGCCAAAAATGACGCCCACATTATTTGGCGCCTAAATGCTTTTGGCGCCAAAAATGACGCCACATCCGGAACGCCGACACCTTTGGCGCAAAAGAACGTAAAAAATGACGCAACTTCCGGCGACACGTATGACGCCGGAAACAGAAAAAAAAAATTTGAGCCAAAAAAGTCCGCGCCAAGAATGACGCAATAAAATGAAGCATTTTCAGCCCCCGCGAGCCTAACAGCCCACAGGAAAAAAGTCAAATTTTAAGGTAAGAAAAAAAATGATTTATTCATATGCATTATCCCAAATATGAAACTGAATGTTGAACATCCTGAGTCAAGGCAAATAAATGTTTGAATACATATATTTAGAACTTTATAAAAAAGTGCCCAACCATAGCTTAGAGTGTCACAGAAAATAAGACTTACTTACCCCAGGACACTCATCTACATGTTGTAGAAAGCCAAACCAGTACTGAAACGAAAATCAGCAGAGGTAATGGTATATAAATAAGAGTATATCGTCGATCTGAAAAGGGAGGTAAGAGATGAATCTCTATGACCGATAACAGAGAACCTATGAAATAGACCCCGTAGAAGGAGATCATTGAATTCAAATAGGCAATACTCTCCTCACATCCCTCTGACATTCACTGCACGCTGAGAGGAAAACCGGGCTCCAACCTGCTGTGGAGCGCATATCAACAAAGAATCTAGCACAAACTTACTTCACCACCTCCATAGGAGGCAAAGTTTGTAAAACTGATTTGTGGGTGTGGTGAGGGGTGTATTTATAGGCATTTTGAGGTTTGGGAAACTTTGCCCCTCCTGGCATTGTGGGGCATGGCGGTTTAGAAGTTAAGACATTTATTATAAGTTGCGATATGGGGGGAATTGCGGATAGAGGGGTTTTGACGTGTCGGGTTAGATTTCAATGGGAAAAAGGTCTCAAAGAGCACCTTTTTCCTGTTTTACACCTAGTTGAGCTGGGTGTTATTTTTGTTAATGTATCGGCAGCCTCAGACAGTGTATTAACAGTTTGCGCGGGTATTGGAAACTGGGTATAATTTAAAGATTAGCAGCTTCCTATTATAATTAATTTTATTATTATCGGTTATTTGTAGAGTGCCAACAGATTCTGCAGCGCTATAAACAATTGCGGAGTACAACAAAACAATTATAGGGATCACATGGGTAGAGGGCCCTGCTAAGAGTTGCACTGTTGTAGTCAGCTCTTAAGAAGGTGATCTACAAACAGCTGGACTGTTAAGCTTATATGCTAAGGGGGTCCAGGGGATAGCAGTGGAGTAGAGGAACTGGTATAAGGGAAGGTTAGTGTAGGTTGTATGCATCCCTGAACAGTAGAGTCTTTATGGAGCGCTTGAAGCTTTCAAAACTAGGCGAGAGTTTTGTGGAGCAAGGCAGAGAGTTCCACAAGATGGGAGCCAGTGTGGAGAAGTCCTGTAAATGGGAGTGTGATGAGGTAACAAGAGAGGAGGAGAGTAGGCGGTCATGAGCAGAGCAGAGCAAAGGGGACGGGAGGGAGAGTATCTGGAGACAAGGTCTGAGATATAGGGGGGAGCAGTGCAGTTGAGGGCTTTGTATGTCAGAGTGAGAATTTTGTGTTTAATCCTAGAGGCAAGAGGAAGCCAGTGAATGGATTGGCAGAAAGGTGCAGCAGATGAAGAGCGACGTGTAAGGAAGATGAGCATGGCAGAGGCATTCATTTTGGATTTAATGGAGCTAGGCGGCAGGTGGAGAGACCAGAGAGGACAGAGTTGCATTAATCGAGGTGGCAAAGGATGAGAGAGTGGATTAAAATCTTAGTTGTGTCTTGTGTAAGGAAATGTCTAATTTTAGAGATATTTTTGAGGTGGAAGCGGCAGGCTTTAGCCAAGGACTGAATGTGTGGAGTGAAAGAAAAATCTGAGTCAAATGTGACCCAGAGGCATTGGGCATGCGGGGTAGGGGTAATGATGGAGTTGTCGACAGTTATAGAGAGATTGGGGGTGAAAATTTTGGAAGAAGGGGGGAAAATAAGCTCAGTTTTGGAGAGATTTAGCTTGTGGGAGTGAGAGGACCTCCAGGAAGAGATTTGAGAAAGTCAGTTAGTGACACGGGTTAGCAAGGAAGGAGATAGGTCTGGTGCAGAGAAGTAGATTTGGGTGTCATCGGCACACAAATGATATTGGAAACCGTGGGACTTTATTAGGGAACCTAATGATGATGTGTAGATTGAGAAGAGAAGGGGACCGAGGACAGAGCCTTGCGGTACTCTGACAGAAAATGGTGACGGGGCAGAGGAGGCCCCAGAGAAGGCTACACTAAAGGTACGGTTCCTATACTTTGTATGGGACACGATAATGTTTTCGGCAGCTGGAGTCCGGTTGCCGAAATTGAGTTATAACAAGCTGTTGGAAGCAGTCGATAAACAATATTGCTTCCGACAGCATATTTATCGGTTTGCGAGTGCACACAAACGGAATTACAGCTCAATGGAAGCGAGCTCTAGGGGGGTAATTATAATAATAATAATTTGTGATTTATATAGCGCTTTTCTCCCTGTGAGACTCAAAGTATTTTACAAATATACCAACATAAAGACATAAAAGTTAGGAGTTTCTGAAGGTCAGAGAAGCGGACTGAATGCCTGATGGAAGAGGTGAGTCTTTAGCTTTTTTTAAAAGTCTGTAAGGACAATGCCTCTCTGATTGTGCATAGTAAAGAGTTCCAGAAAGTAGGTGCAGTGTGGCCGAATGCCCTGGAGCCTGAGTTTATCCTTATTCTTGGCACTTAGAAGAGGGATGTGTTGGCTGACCTAAGTGATCGGGATGGGATGTATGGTGTCAGGAGCTCTTTCAGGTACTGTGGGCCTTGTTTTTTTAAGACTTTGGAAGCCAATGCAGGAAGTGGTGAACAGGTGTTATGTGGCAGGAGCGGGTTTGATTGGTCAGTAGTCTGGCTGCTGCATTTTGTACCGTCTGAAGGCGATGGAGTTCTTTTTTTGGGAGGCCAAGTAAAGTGCATTGCAGTAATCTAGCCTAGCGGATACAAATACATGGATTAATGTTGGCATATCATCCAGTGGAATTAAGTGTTGTATCCTGGCTATGTTTTTCAGATGAAAGTAGGCAGATTTTATTATGGAGGAAATCTGCTGTTTAAAAGATAGTCCAGCATCAAACAGCACTCAGAGGTTTCATACCTTTGCTGAACTAACAAGTTCAGAGCCTCCAAGCTCCAGGCCAGTTGGGTGATCGTGGGATATTTTGATGCCCAGGGTCCCCTCACCAAGAGTAACTATGTTTTGTCTGGGTTCACTTTGAGACAGCTAGCATTCATCCATTCTATGAGGTCTGTTAAGCAACTGTTTATGCAGCATGCTGGGTCTGTAGTATCTGGAGCAAAGGAGAAGTAGAGTTGTGTGTCATCAGCGTAACAATGATACCTTAGGCCATGTCGGTTAATGATTTCCCTCAGTGGTAGTATGTAAATTGCGAATAGCATGGGAGACAGGGTGGATCCTTGTGGAACTCCGCAGGCCAGTTCTGTCAGTACTGATGAGCTTGATCCTGATATTTCTCTCTGTGATCTACCAGCAAGGAAGGATTTAAACCAGTTAAGGACTGTGCCTCCTAGACCACAGATGTGCTGCAAGCGCTCTATTAGAATCCTATGGCCAATGGTGTCAATTGCAGCTGAGATATCTAGGAGGATTAGGATGGAATAATCACCTTTGTCTCTTGCCATGAGGAGATCATTTAGCACTCGGACTAGTGCTGTTTCAGTCCTGTGGCGGCATCTGAAGCCTGACTGGAAAGGATCGAATATGTTCAGGCGTGATAGATGGGCTTCCAGTTGAGTTGCCACTACTTTTTCAATTATTTTCAATTATTTTTCCCAGAAATGGGAGGTTGGATACTGGTCTGTAATTAGTCATGCAGTCTGGGTCTAATAAAGGTTTCTTTAGTAGTGGTTTTACCACAGCTTCTTTTAGAGGATGTGGGAAGTCATCTGTTTTTAGTGAACACTGCACTATTTTTTGTGAGGACTGGGGCAAGTGTTTCAATGCATCCAGATATGAGCTGAGTTGGAGTGGGGTCTAAGTCACATGTAGTAGGGTGCAACTTTTGTATGGTGTTTTTAACTCTTTTTATATCCACATTTGTAAAAGTGGACCATAAACTGGGGCAATCTGGCATTCCATTGTAGTGGTTCTGGTGTGTAACTGTTTGGCCTGCTGTGATAGCAGTTCGGATTGAGGAAATCTTGTCTCTGAAGAAGTTTGCAAATGCTTAAAAATTTATCCTGAGAAAAGTTGGTGGGGCAAAGCAGGCATGCTGGTTTGCAGAGCCTTTCTACTGTGCAAAACAGTTGCCTGGGTCTATTGTGGGAGAGTGCAATTTTGCATAATAAAAGTGAAGATTTTTTTAGTTATCTTGGATTGATATTTATTTAGATGTTTGGTAAGAGCGGCTTTATCCTCTGGATCATGTGCGCCACTTTCTCTCAAGTTTACGTCCTGTTCTTTTAATTTCTCTGATGGATATATTGGGTGAAATGATCATAGTAGAGATGTGGTCGCATATAGATTTTATTTTTTTGTAATTTGGTTATAGCAATGACGAATCATTTAAAAGGGGAATAAAATTGAAAGGGTGTGTTGTTACAGTGTGTAAAGGCAATGTATTGAATTGGCGGGGTTAGGTTTAACATAGGGTTGTTTGTGGTAGAGGGAGTTCACTGTTCAAGATAATTGCAGTTTGAGGGGTCAGGTGAGTGGCAGAAAGGTTAAGCTGTAGTTTACAAGACTAGGTTATTATATCTGAAAGCAGTTTGAGGGGTGGGTCAGCAGTGGTAAAGGTTAACTGTTATAGTTATAGTTAGGGTTAATTAATAGGCTATACAACTGGTACCTGTGAAGTGGCAGACTCACATATGAGCCTAAAATTCTGTGTGATCACATGGTACTGCATGAACAACTGTAACTATCAACTCAATACTAAGGTCACTAATCAGACATGTAATAGGGAACTGTTTTGCAATGTTATGAAACCCCCAGCCAGAAGAGCATATAGTACACATCACAGGATTCAAATTCTGATTGTCACTATTAAAATATAGCTTTATAGCATTAAACTAGTTCAGCCCACTATACTGATTGTATCTGTTTCCTATTTTGTTTATTAACAAATGCCATGTGTACCTTATTGTCATTTATAATAGCTTGAACAATATAACATTAATACTATATCTATATATAATACACTTATATAAATAAGAAAGTACACAAGTTATCAATGGAATACAGTGCATGTTTTTTTTACATTTTGGTTCACATCAACATTGTTATCAAGGTTTTAGAAGTGAACAGCTTTTATCTCTTGTCTCTCCCATATTATACTGAGATTAATGTCCCATTTCATAGAAGTGATATGTGGACTTTGTCAATTACTCCTTACTATGGCAGCAAAAAATTCTATTGGTGAGCCCATTATTGCTCTAATTTACCATGGAAATGATTAAATCCAGTAGAGCAGCAAAGCAATTTAGTACAATTTTCATAGACTTTGATAAATTAGAAACAAGGTTTAAACAAATGCAATTCACCTTTTATGTATTTCTCATAAGTTACATAAACACTGATTACCACAGTAAATGAAAACCCCTTGTATTAAAAATGATTTCCAAATTAATGGGTAAATGTGATTTAGCATTTTCTCACAGATCTTTTCAGACACATTCATGCTTCAGTAAATATTTTTAAAGACTGCATTGCTTAAAATAGCTTTCATATGTCTTGAATTGTTATATTTATCATTCACACTGGAGGGACAACCTGGTATTCTATGGCCGTTACATAGATGATCTTATTTTGGTTTGGCAAAGTACTCCTGAATAAGTCATTGATTTTATTTCTCATCTGAATGTGGACAATATGGGTATCTCTTTTACACATAAGGGCCTATCTATCAAGCTCCGAATAGAGGCCTGTGTTTCTGGCGAGTCTTCAGACTCGCCAGAAACACAAGTTATAGAGCAGCGGTCACAAAGACCGCTGCTCCATAACCCTGTCCACCTGCTCTGAGTACAATCGGGTTGATTGACACCCCCTGCTGACGGCCCATTGGCCGCGAGTCTGCAGGGGGCAGCGTTGCACCAGCAGCTCTTGTGAGCTGCTGGTGCAATGCTGAATACGGAGTGCGTATTGCTCTCCGCATACAACAATGTCTTGCGGACCTGATCTGCACTGTCGGATCAGGTCCACAAGACATTTGTTAAATTGGCCTCATTATGTGAACCCGGATAAGATTGAGTTTTTGGACGTGGTTTTGGAGTGGAGCACTGGGGGACAGGTTATTTCATCTACTTTTTTCAAATCAATGAATAGCAATTTGCTACATTTCTCCAGCAATCATCTGAGCAGCTGGAATCCAGTTCAGAAGGATTCGTAGAAATTACAGCACCATAGAAATGTTTGACAAACAATCCAATATATTAAAGGACAGATTTAACGAGAAGGTATATCCCCCTTCTCTGATTAACGATAATTATCAAAAGGCAAGGAACTTAGACACAGCAGTAACTTTGAGTGTCAAACATTCTACTAAAATAAATGACCCACAGAGAAAGAGCAAAACATCTGCCCCCCTGTTCATCACCCAATTTAATTCGGAACATAATAGGATTAAAAACGCCCTACGTAAACATTGGCCAATCTTACGTAAAGATTCCTACCCTAAAACAAATTTGGATATAAATCCCAAAACTGTTTATAGGAGGGCGCCAACACTCAAACAGAAACTGGCTCCCAGTAAAGTGGTGATCTCCAAAAAGAATAGGGTTCGAAGTTTTAAAAATACATTGCATACACGTATAAAGGAGAATAGGCCAAGCTGTGGATTATTTAATTGTAGTCATCCTAGATGCAACATGTGCAGTTTTCTAACACACGGGATTAGCACCATTAAATGTAAAAACACAGGTGAGAATGTTATGATTAAAACACACATTACCTAAAACACAAGTTTTATAATTTATGTGCTGACCTGCAGTTGTGGACTCCAATATTTGGGGCGCACTTGTAGAAAGATAAGAACTAGATGGAGTGAGCACCTCCGCAATATTACAAAAGGATCATTAAAACATAGTGTTTCAAGACAAAACACAGTTAAACATATTAAAGGCCAGTTGTCATGCTGCTCCATTGCGCCGCTCTGGCTGTTGTCAGGGACTGGGCGGTTGCTGTGAGTGTGCAGCGATGACGTCATCGCCGCACGTCTATTCCCCTCTCAAGCCGGTTGGATCCTTTGAAGTCCTCCTTGGCGTGAATCAGCACCTATGTAAGTACCTGCATAACTTAAAGGAAAGGAGGTGTGACCAATAAGTAGCTAGCAGCAAACCTGAGGCCAAAGTGAGAAACCGGCTCCAGACTGTTGTATACCCAACCAGAGACGTAGAAGGGATGAAGACGGTACTGGCGACTAAAGAGAACCCTATATAATAAGATAAGAGGTCAGGAAGGCAACGGAGGTTGCGCTATTTCCAGAATCGATCCAAAAGAGCATTAGTAAGCCTAGCCCATGTGCGGTTGAGCATTCTAAGTATAGCTGAAAAGCAAAGGTAAATCCGCTTCACTTAACAACATGCTGGGAAGAGAGGTATACACCCACTACAAACACTTTGCAGGACATCTATGCTTCTTTACTTGCACACACGTAAGCCTTGCTTGTGAGATGAATCACATCCATGTTTGCATCCATAAGAAAGGACTGATCGTTTGTCACTTACTGGATTTTTGAATTAACAACTACCACTGCAAGGTGCTTTCTTAAACCATTCTAACATGCATGAACTTTTAACAGCTGCCTGACAATTACATCTTGCATTCAAGTCCGGCAAGTCATATCAAGGACTTTTGTAATGGCAGTTTCTTGAGTTTATATTTGCAATACTTTTAGGAACTAGAATGATGTGTATATAAATTTTATAGGAAAGATGTGTTTTATAAATGTTTTTGTATTCTATGTGCACAAAGAAAAAGTTGAAACCAGGTGTTGGTTTAAAAAACTGCTGAATTCCCTGTCTCTATGAGTAATATCCTTTATCTAGGATAGTTGTTCACTTGTTTCTTTCTATACTCTTTACATACAAATAAGATTAAAGGATCTGCACCTCCTTCCATATGAAAGAATCATAATATTGTGAATTAATCATGACTCATGAGCTTAGCAGCATGAGTTCTTTTCTAAATATATCTACCTGCATAACTTACATACACTGCTCAAGTATAGGACTTACTGTGTGTGTTCATGGGTGTTTCTTCTGCTAAACTGCTGGATTACATTTTGTTGCTGACCTCTGCCTGTTCCTAACCATTCTACTGGTTTATGCCTGAACTGCTAAACTGCTGGATTTCCTTTTGTTGCTGATCTCTGCCTGTTCCTGACCATTCTACTGGTTTACCCCTGAACCACTGGATTTCCTTTTGTTGCTGACCTCTGCCTGTTCCTGACCATTCTACCGGTTTAGCCCTGAACTGCTAAACTGCTGGATTGCCTTTCTGTTGCCAGACTCTGCCTATCCCTGACCATTCTCTGCCTTAACCTTATTGCCATGAAGGACTACCCTGTCTACTATGAGTACTTACCTAATTTCTTAAACTCAGTTTGTTCTGGAATATTTCCTTATCCTTCCACTTGACGCCGAGATAAGAAGACTACTGGCCAAGTTTGGTCTGATAGGGAAATATCCCACGAGTCTTACACCAGTGTTCTTTTAAAATTACCCCCTTGAAAGTATTCCATTATCCTCTTTTTACAATAGATATACTAGAAGATATACTAGACTACACCAACGCGAAACTTACTGTATATTTAGATTTCAATCGTTTTTTTCCTACAGGTCTGAAAGAAGTAATCGATTCAGCAGTTTTTTAAGCCACAATGATGAGGAGATATAGATACCTCATTCATTGTTGCAATGACTAGACTACTATATTTCAGTACATCTCCATCAGTACACACATTTTTTGTAGTACACATTTACATTAGTATATTCACATTTAATTAGTATACACATTTTTCACATTTAGCATATTTTTATGAATATATATTGTATGTTCATTATTAACTCCTTTTTATTAATTTTGTCTATTATAAATTCAATATTACACGGCGTCAGCCAACACAAAATATCAAATTCAATTTGCTGTTATTTAATATGCATATATATATTTTTCTATATATTTATTCCTATTTTCATTTTTTTATTAGGTATTTTTTTTTAGTTTTAGTTTTATTTAAAAATTTCTTGAAATGTTGAGACAAGTAAATCTTACTTAACATTAGATCTCTGGGTGGTAGTGTCTAAATAGCCAGACCGGTCAGTACAAACACTTAGACTATTGGAGTATTTGTGGTATTGAACACGTTGTCACTTTGTATCAATCTGATTAGAGATATAGTTTTGTACAAACACGAGCACAAACTGCTACTAATATTACTATACTAACAAGACCATCACTATGACCAGGGCCGGATAGGGCCGCCGGGATACCGAGAAAAATCCGGGTGGGCCGCCACCCACCAGGGCTGGCAGTTGGCGGCTACACAAAGAGAGAGAGCTCAGGCTCTGATTCAGTGACTGGGCTGCCACCGCATCGCCTTTATGGGACAGCGCACCCGTGACTGAGAGACAGAGCAGAGCAGGGGACAGTAATTGCATACAGCGGCCATGATCTGTGAGACTGTGCATCAACGGTTGCTGTATGTGGAGAGATAGAGTGAAATTCTGACAAGTTCTACAGGCCGGGGTTCAGGGGGTGGGAATCAAATAGATGAATAGGGCAGGGGCAGGCCTCACGTGATGCTGCAACAATCTCCCACTCGGCACTCCCTGAGACTCACTTCCTCTTCCTCTGGCTCCCACCCTGAGTCCCAGAGATGAGAGGGAAGCAGCAAGCTGAGGCAGGGAGTGTGGCAAGAAGCTGCAGTGAGGCTAGCCGGTGGTCACACTGTCTGGTGAGCAAAAGCAACATTCATGCTCACCAGTGATGTTGAACCTCCGTTATGTTGGCTTGTTTCTGTTCAGAGCCGGATTGGGCCATGAGCTGGAGGGGGGCGGGGCTGAGCCGGAGGGGTCGGGGCCGGGCCATACAAATTTCAAGGGCCGGTATGATTTCCCAGTCTGGCCCTGGCTAAGACTACTGAACACACCCACTATAACAATTTGATAATGGATCAAGTAAATGGAGGAGGATTGGTTCAAATTTATCATGTGACCATATGACATAGTGAACAAGGAAGTAAAATTACAATTTGGTTGTATACGTCTATGTAAAGGTATTTTCTGCTTGACTTAAAAAATAGAGGAATAGACATGAAAGTATTTTCCGTTAAGATAATTATGTGTGTTTGTGTGTTATAACAACTTATAAAACAAAATAAGATATATAGATCATACTATGAACCATAATAAATACATAGAAAACCTATGGGTTAATATATATCTTATAGTATATCTGAATTAATGATCAACAGTAGGTAGAATATATTTAGCAACTTTGGCATATAAATATTTGTTCCCAAAGAATCATCATTACAAACTTTATGTGCTTCACAGTAATTGATTTCCAAATTGCACTGTAATATGAGTAATATGTGTGTTAATATTAAAAACCACATCTAATTGGTTTAAATTTGTTTAAAAGGATCATTACAATTGTATATGTCATGCCCGATGAAACGGCCACTTGTTTAGGGTTGAGAAACGCATTGCATGTTGTAAGGGAGTACTAGTTTGCCCTGTTTGAATAGAAAACTTATGATTCAAACAGTGTTTTTTGCGCAAACTACTTTTGGTCGTCCTTTGAAGTGTTCCAGATCATTGGGAATAGGTGAGCTAATACACCTGAATCTATCAGCTAGCGTCCAAAAGCACATAAGGGTGCTCTTACCAAATGTGAGTACCCACTCGTATTGATTACACCTTGCGCCATCTGAGAGATTGACTGATATACACATGAGTCGCCCCTCTGTCTTTTTACTATTCAAGATTTGGGCCATTTGAAGGGAGAAGAGGAGAGCAACCGCCTATCACAGCAAAAGGAATTTTATGATACATTAGTATTAGGACTTTACTATTGTCATCTTTTGTTGTTTTTTATTATTTGCTTTCTCGGTTTAATTGGTATTTGATCTATTATTATCGGTTTCATTGAGACCGATCACTATTGTGTAGGAGCGCCCCCTAATAGCTCTAGGTAGCATCTTTGTTTTTATTTAAAAAACATGTGCACAGGGCCAGGCTGGGACCAAAAATAAGCCTGGGCATATACTGTGTGTGGCTATATGTGTGTGTGTGTGTAAAATTATATGTCATGAAAAGATAAAAAGAAATTCCAGGAATGAAATCCTGGTAATGAAAGACAGGGAATTCAGCACACTTTTTGAAAAAAGCTCACAGAAAATATTTCCAATATTAATATTTGTTTTGTAATTGTGAAAAGTAGTTCTTCACACCAAGAGAGCACAGCCATGCAGAAATTCTTGGCAATAATATTCATATAGGATGGTAAATATAAATATATAGAATTGAAACCTTTTGATGATAAAGTTGAACCTGACCGGTCAGGGGTATATACAAGTACAACAATAGTAAACAGTCTATATGGCTTAGATATGTCACAGAGATCGAAAAAGTTTTTTAGCCTGCTACACCCTGCTGCACACAGAACCCCCTGTTAATGAGACAATGAGGTATACCCTGGGCAGGTAGAAAATGGGATCTAAGATGCTAAATACAAAATCTGTGAATAAATTTAGACTGATAATCTTATGCTTATAAATGCAGTGGATTATTAAAAATACAAAGATATTCGTTATATCAAGAGGGACCACTTCAAGTCTAACTACACCCGGCTGCACACAGCACCCCTTGGTATAGAGGTATAACGCTGGGCAGGTACGTATAGGGATCTAAGTAGACAGGTAGGTGGACCCTCTAAATATGTACATAGCAAGACAGGCGTGCAATGGTTACTAATACTGAACAGTGCTACATTCGTTATTTAATAGAGCAACATTGTTGCATTCATGCACAGCTCAGATTTGGAATCATTAAACAAGATGCAGAGTCTTAAAGAAAGGTGCAAGCAGCATGCAGGTTATTGCAATTAATAGGCATAGGCAAAGCAAGAACAAGTTCTTCAATGTATAGTCTTTGCAGGCATACGTGTGATCCTAAGCAAAAACCTGCTCATCCAGACTTCAGTTGACTAGTATTGCGACTCCACAAGCAAAAATCCCTCGAAAGGGAAAATCATCCAAAACGGATACTACCCAGTATGATAGCTGGCTACTTGATTTCTTGGGTGTCAGCAATTAAAGTTCATACAACCTTGTTTTTGAAGCACTCTATTCCGAGTATCCATATAACTCCACACTTGTCTCAGCAACAAATGCCTTCATCTCCATCAGGTACCAGTTTCTTGTATGGTCTATTCCAAGAGTGGTCTCCATAACCGGGACCAAACAAATGCGGTACTTGCGTGCATCACATTACCTGATCGGCTTAGCCAATGCCGACGTGCGTTTCACCCGCTCGTCTGTAATTCAGACCGGGCTTCGTCAGGGCGTTATTCAGCTGTAGTTCTTGCGTCCTACTTTATACTCTAAATTGATAGCACCTCTGCTGGGGGGTGAAAAGATAACATACTACTAAAAGTCTAGCACTTATACTTAAACAAATTTTATGTTTGCTTATATATCGAATGTGTATATATAAACAGACTCATGAGCGTTGAAATGCTCCAAAATAAAGAAATTTTAAAATGTTTAGAAATGTGGTTTTAAGAACAATATATAGTATCATCACTAGGTTTTGAATTTTAAATAACGTATAATATATATACAAATTCCAATTTTATGTCACTTTTGACATATACTGTATATATATATATATATATATATATATATATATATATATATATATATATATATATATATATATATACACATACATCCATATGCCCACTGTACATCACAGTGTGTGTAAATGGGAAGCGGGACTCACCAGACTTTTTTCATACAAGTTTAATATTATTTATTTATTTATTATCAGGTATTTGTAGAGCGCCAACAGATTCCGCAGCGCTGACTTGTGTGAAAAAAGTCCAGTGAGTGCAGCTTCTCATTTACACATACTGTGATGTACAGTGGGCATATGAATGCATGTATATTAAGATTGTAGCTGTGACTACTGATTCCCCTACTTGTGGATTATATATATATATACACACACACACACACACACAAAACAAGCTAGTCACATGCAATGATGCACATACAGTAAAACACAGAACATTTTGCTGACAGACTTTCTACAGCATGTGGGGACAGGAAAGCTTTAACTTTAACTAATGTATATGTGAAAAAATACATTAGTTTAACTGCGTGAAGGGCAGTTGGCTGTTACCCTACATAACAACTTTTTACTGTTAGCATAGTTACAAACAGGCGCCAGGCTTGCTGGCCTGCCTAGCTACCTCAAAATTACAGCTTCTTCATCCACTGTACATTCAGCTGACAGCCAGCCCCCTCAGAGTCTCTCGTCTCTCGCACAATCCCAGTTCCACATGTAAACTTGTGGCCCACCCATTTGTAGTGCTCTCTGATGGCGCTCCTCCCCACTATACAAAGACCGGGCTGGTAATTATAGTCCCCACTGCAACACGGGAACTTTAATTATCAGGTTAACTGGTGGGAGGGGATAAGCTAACCCAATCGGGCCAGCTAATTGGTCAGCCCACCAGGAATTTGCCCGGAATGCCTGATGGCCAGTCCCGGCTTGCATGTGTCTCAGCCACACAAATTTGCTCTTGATCAAACTCAGTTGTAAGCAATTGGGCACAACAGCCAAAACAACACCAAATACAGAAAAAAAGATTATCTACATACCTTGAGTATGGAGTGCAGTTCTGGGGACCAATCTCTAAAAAAGACTTTTCAGACTTTGACTAAAGTTCAGAGAAGGTCCAAAAAACTAATAAGGGGGTTGGAGAATTTAAGCTATGAGGAGAGGTTAACCAAACTGGGTCTGTTTTCTCTAGAAAAAAAGGCGCTTGAGAGGTGACATGATTACTATACATAAATATATTCAAGGCCCATATACAGAGATGACAGAAGCTCTGTTTATTCCAAGAAAATTGTTTGTGACAAGAGGTTACAATTTAAGGCTGGAGGAAAAGAAATGTAATCTTCAGCAACGTTAACGTTTTTTCACTCTAAGAGCAATTAAATTGTGGAACTCTTTACCTAAGGAGGTAGTAAATAACTTAAATACATTTAAAAAGGGTTTAGATAAATTTCTGGCTAGAAACATAATTCAGGGATATAATTGCTTGTGTTAAATCAGTCACATTTTTAATGGGATTAATTTAAGATCAACTGGAGCTTTTATTGTAGATAAATTAAGATTTGTTTAGGTTTAAAACGATGGACATCTGTCTTTTTTCAACCTCATCTACTATGTGTGACAGAGAACAGAGAATTGTGAGAGACCAGGTTTATATTTATCCTACTATGTTGAAATGTGTATTTGATTTCTAAACCCCAGAGAAATGTATTGTATAAAATGTGGCTAGGAATGAACCTGCTGTATTTTTGGGTCCCTGGGGTGGAACACTGGAGAGAGGGTGGGCCAATGTTCTGCTCATCAGTTTGCACATAGCCAAAAGTGAGGAATCAGGAAGGAATTTTTCCTCACCTGTGTTTAATCAAATGAGGGTAATTTATTCTCCAGTTGCTAGGTGGAGAGAGAGCCTGACTTGGAGAGAGCTAAGAAAAGCTGGTATAAAGTGAGTTTGGTAAAAACAGCATGTTTTGTTAAGTTTAGTTTTCCTTGGTTTAGTAAGGGATGAAAACTATGTCAGTAAGAGCTCACACTGAGCTAGGCTTTTGTTTGTAAGTTTAAGTGTTTTTAATTGGTATAAAACACACATTGCTGTAATCTGCACTTGCGTAAACAATATAAAAAGCAGTAAAATAGTGTATTGTAGTATATCCACTAAACAACCATTCAATATCAATAAAACCTAAAAAATTGATAATAATGTGACAAAGATATGGGAGAAAGAGTTAGCGTGGTTGCGCCTTAAATGTTAGCCAATACAGGCCAACAAAAAAGTCTGAAAATGGATAATACAAATACTAACTAAACTAATATGAAAAGAGATGGTCTTGGTATAATTAATCTTTATTGTTAATGCATTATATGTAGTAACAGTAATTTAAGGTGATAGTAATTATGCGGTTAAAATATATCCGCTAGCGTTCCAAGGGGCGCTGGATACACAAAGAGCAGAGGTACTGCAAAGAGGCCGTAGCAGAGGAGTTCTCATTACAAAGTAAGACTTTGTTGTTTTTATCTGGAAGCTGGTATAACCCGACAATAAAATAAGGGAAGGATTACAATAATAGCATCTACCGGTATTTGCAAAGAAGTTTTTCACAAAACGTTTGGAACATTTTTGTGCACAATTTTTCCGCCTTGGATATGGAAAGCTTTGCCTCACTCTGAAGACATTGTCTACACCTTACATATATCAAAAAGGACAATTTAGCTAACTTGATGACCATCTGATTTCTGCTATGTTTTGTTTATAGTGCTAATTAAGCTTTGTATATAGAAGAAATAATAGTTCTTTACACATTTAACTATTTATGGCGATAGTCATATTTTTAAGCCACACTTTTTAAGCCATTATTTGGTTTTTAATAACCCAAATTATTATATTACACTTTGACTGGCCAGTCATTCATATTTAAGTAATTATATAGATTTTTTAAGAGATAGAATATATAGGTCTATAAGTTAATCAGACGGTATAGGTCTATATGATATCTTTTAACCGCATAATTACTATCACCTTAAATTACTGTTACTACATATAATGCATTAACAATAAACATGAATTATACCAAGACCATCTATTTTCATATTAGTTTAGTTAGTATTTGTATTATCCATTTTCAGACTTTTTTGTTGGCCTGTATTGGCTAACATTTAAGGCGCAACCACACTAACTCTTTCTCCCATATCTTTGTAATCTGCACTTGCACAGTGAAAATAAAGCTGACTGTTTAAATTTATTAAGGCTGTGTCATTTATACCCTAGAGGACCATGCTATTTTCTTGAAATCAGACACCAAGAGTGGGTGCTGAATTACACTATGGTGGCGAATGTGGACATAGCACAAATAGGGTCTGTGGGTATAAAAGTTTACTTCAAGATGCACTAAAGTACAACAACAAAAACTTTTGCTATAAACTGTTGGAAACAAAAGTAACACTGCGCCTTTAAAACTTATAACTGCCTTGGTGTTACCTGTTACTTCTAATTTTACAAAATGGAGGAGCTTGTGAAAGCTTTGGTGCAAGCTACTTCTGTACAGCAGGAGGCAAATCGCTTACTGACTGCACAAGGTATCAGCATAATGGATGCCCAGCGAGAGGATAGAGCTACACTTGTTAATGTATTGTAGCAAGTTTTACAGCCATCTGCAGCTACCCCCACTGTGGATAGGGGGCGCTATATCCAAGCAAATTACTTTCTGCATAAGTTGTCAGAGACGGATGATATTGAGGCCTACCTCACAACTTATGAGAGGATTGCTGCCAGAGAAAAGTAGCCACACGAAGAATGGGCAGGCTACTCACACTTGTCTTAGTGGAGAAGCCCAGAAAGCATATGAGGATTTGTCTCACAGCCAAGCTCAAGATTATAAGAAACTAAAAACTGAAATTATAACACGTATGGGAGTAACATATGCAATTTGTGCCAAAAGATTTAATAATTGGGTGTTTGAGATGGGAAAACCTATAAGAGCACAAATGTATGAGCTGCTGATACTTGCTCAGAAATGGCTGCAGCCGGACATTAATTCACCCACAAAAGTCATAGAAATGGTTGTAATGGATCGATTTTTCAGGAATCTGCCAGCTGGACTTCGACAGTTGGTCAGTCAAGGGGACCCTAAAGACCCAGAAGAAATGATGAGCCTGGTTGAGAGATATTTGACTGCTAAGGAATTGCACAGCAATGATCCTCAACCTAAATCAAAGCTGCCTTATAAAAAAAAACAAGTGGAAAAACAGAAGCACAGAGGTCTATTCCTAACCAGGGACAAAATGACTATGGTGGGAAATGGCTCCCTAAGGAAACATTATGACCAAAAGGCCAAACTGATGAACAAATAAGGTGTTTTAAATGTCAAGAGTTAGGGCATATTGCATGTAACTGTACACAGGGGGAGGAGCCAATTCAATGTAATATGGGTGCAAGGGACACACATAGTACAATCTGAACCTCTACCAAAATGTCTTTTGTTTCCAGTGCATTGTGTTCTAGTCATTTAAGATCTGTGAATGTGGAGGGTAAGAGTGTACAAACGCTCCTTGATTCAGGGAGTGAAGTTACTTTGGTAAAAAGTGTTTTGCTTCAGCCAGAAAAGTTAGATAGAGATCAAATGCTTGATACTTTCTGTATACATGGGGAAACACACTCATACCCTACAGCTGAGGTTATCAAATATATTGGTACAGTTAAGTGTCATGTAGGGTCAGTCCCTGTGCTGCTCTATGATATAGTATTGGGAAGAGACTTTCCTCACTTTCGTCAAGTGTGGGAGAAACCTTCAGTATGTCATGGAATTAATCCTGGGAAGGAACAGGAGGTCGAGGGAATGTAAACAATTTTTCCATTCTCCAATATTGATTGGGTACTAGACACTGTGCAGGAAGCTGGTGTGTCTGGGTAATAAGGCAGAACCTCCTCAGAGTAATGCTTCTAGAGAAGACATAGAATTTGAGTATCTAGGAATTAATTCTAGTTAATTTCCGAGCTGCCCAATGGTAGGACCTGACTCTGATAATGGCAAGGGAAAATGTTCAAGTAATTGAAGGCACTGTCATAGATCCTGAAAAACAGAAAATAGAATAGAAAAGAATAGAAAAGAAAGGGTTTGAATAGATGGAGAAATTATTGGTTCCCAAGCCTTACCGAAATACCATTTTGAAACTAGCCCATAGTCATGTGCTAGGAGGGCACCTTGGTATTAAAAAGACCAGAGAAAGAATTCTTATACAATTATTTTATTATGAAAAGAGTTATGTAAACTTCTTAAAATTAAACAACTGAAACATCTGTGTATCACCCCCATACTGATAGGTTGGTTGAGAGGTTTAATAAAACTCCAAAACGCATGTTATGTAAAGTAGTAGACAAGGATGGAAAGAACTGGGATTGTTTGCAACCATACCTTATGCTTTCCATTAGGGATATGCCCCAAGCTTCCAAAGGTTGTTCACCTTTTGAATTGTTATACAGTAGGCATCTCAGGGGAATACTTAATATTGCAAAAGAAACATGGGAGGAGGAATATACACCAATAGTGTTTTAGAGCATGTAGCACAAAGAATAGAAGCTATAATACCAATAGTAAGGGAAAATATGCAGAAAGCACAGAGATCTCAGGAAGCCAGTTATGATAAGAATGCAAGGTTAAGGGTTGTTCAACCTGGAGATAGAGTTCTAGTTCTGGTACCTACAGTTGAAGGTAAATTCCTGGCAAGTTGGCAAAGGCCGTATGAGATTATTGAACAGGTCAATAATGTTAATTATAAAGTGAGTCAACCTGGTAGAAGAAAACCAGAACAGATCTATCACATAAATCTACTTAAACCATGGGTAGACAGAGAGGTCTTGATGATAATAAAAGATAAATTTACTCATGCTACAGTTAGAGTACTAGAGGTTCCACAAAGTGAGTGGAGCAACAAAATTGTTTTGGTGCCTAAGCCGAATTGTGAAATAAGGTTTTGTAATGATTTTTGCAAGCTGAATGACATTTTTACCTCGAGTGGACAAGTGTAAATCTGGCTATCTAAGCACCTTAGATGTGATTAAAGGTTATTGGCAAGTCCCACTGACAGACAGAGCAAAAGAGAAAACAGCCTTTTCTACACCTGAGGGCCTATTTCAGTACAAAGTGTTGCCATTTGGGTTGCATGGGGCTCCAGCCACCTTTTAGAGTATGATGAATAACATACTTAGGCCTTATAGAGCATATGCAGCTCCCTATCTGGATGATGTAAGAATTCTCAGTGTGGACTGGGAAACACATCTTCCCCATGTTCAGGCTGTTGCGGATGCATTGTGGGCTGCAGGGTTAAAACCTGAAAATGCTCTCTAGGATTAGAAGATGCCAAATATTTGGGTTATACAATCAGTAGAGGGCTCCTTAAACCACAACAGAATAAAGTTGAGGCTATTTCAGGCTGGCCACATCCTGTGACTAAGAGACAAGTAAGGGCATTTCTGGGGATAACAGACTATTATCGCAGGTTCATCCCTAATTTTTCTACTATTGCTAATCCTTTGATAGAGTTCACTAAAGCTAAAAGTTTGGTAATGTTGAAATGGAACGCTGAAGTAGGGCATGCATTTTGTGTTTTAAAAGAGGCATTGTGTGCTGACCCCAGTATTAATGACTTCAGATTTCTCTAAAAAATGTGTAGTACAGACTGATGCATCTGATGTGGGCTTGGGAGCAGTACTATCTCAAGTGCATAGGGGAGAAGAACACCCAGTTATGTATTTAAGTAGAAAAATGAATTCCCATGAACAGAGGTAGTAGCAGAGAAAGATTGTTTAGCCATCAAATGGGCTTTGGAAACTTTGAGATATTACCTGCTTGGGAGAGAGTTTAGACTAGTTACTCACCATGCTCCATTTACATGGATGAGGCAAAACAAGGTGCCAGAGTGACCAGGTGGTTCTTTTTAATGCCTTTTAATTATACTATAGAGCATAGGGCTGGTAAAGAAAAAAGGTAACGCTGATGGTCTTTCTCAAGTTCATTGTTTATAGTCTAAGGCCGCTCAGCCCAATAGGTCTTAGCTGGGGGGGGGGGGGGGAAGGATGTGTGACAGAGAACAGGGAGTTTTGAGTAACAAGGTTTATATTTCTCCTAAAAATGAAATGTGTATTTGATTTATAAACCCCAGGGAAATGTATTGTATAAAATGTGGCTAGGAATGAAGCTGCTGTATTTTTGGATCCCGGGTGGAACACTGGAGAGAGGGCGGGCCAGTGTTCCACTCATCAGTTTGCACATAGCTGAAAGTGATGAATCAGGAAGGGTTTTTTCCTCACCTTTCTTTAATCAAATGAGGGTAATTTATTCTCCAGCTGCTAGGTGGAGAGAGAGCCTCAAGAGTGTTTCTGACTTGGAGAGACACACATTGCAGTTGAGCTAAGAAAGGCTGCTATAAAGTGTGGTTGGAAAAAACAGCATGTTTTGTTGTTTAGTTTTCCTTGGTTTAGTAAGGGATGAAAACTATGTCAGTAAGAGCTCACACTGAGCTAGGCTTTTGTTGTTTAATTGGTATAAAACACACATTGCTGTAATCTGCACTTGCACAGTGAAAATAAAGCTGACTTTAAGTTTATTAAGGCTATGTTATTTATACCCTAGAGGACTGTGCTGTTTCCCTGAAACCAGGCACCTGGAGTGGGTGCTGGATTACATATGTTACATGTGTTTTATGGCACTGATTCTTCATCTGAGCACCCATGTCACAACAACAAATAAGTGAAACAAAAAAGGTAACAATTTCACATTTATTTTTTAAACATAAAGGGCTAGATTACAAGTGGAGTGCTAAATATCGCTTGCATGCAAACGATATTAGCTCCCCACTTTGTAATACCTGTGCACGATAATGTGCGCTGTTATTACAAGTAAATCACAATGCGAACGTGAGCTAGCTATACTTAAAAATATATGTATATGATGATATACATATATATTTATGTGTTAAAATGTGTATATAGTAATATACATATATATTTATATTGCGGTCTATGGGAACACACAGATCCCATAGATCGCAATGTAAAGGCACTTTTCAGTGCTGTTTTTTTCTAACACCCCAGTCCCACCAACTTTAAAGCACCAAAACTAATACAAAACTATAATGCCCTCTATTTTGAGGGCATTGGGGCACTTTTAGAAAATTAACTAGAGATCAGATCACAGATTTATTGAAACAACACTTCCCAAACACAATACTAAGTGCTGAAATCCAACAGAACTAAAGGTAATAGCTAAGTGAATAAATGAAAGGTTCAGAGTTACCTCTAAACTGTAAGCTCCATGAGCAATCTCTTATTATACCCCCTAGAATGTAAGCTCTTTGGGCAAAATCTCCCATTATATACCTGTATAATACTTGTATACTGTATAAAATAACTAAGGCTTCTTACAAATATAGCCACAAAAAAGTGCTGCCCCCTTCCAATCTGCTGCCCTAGGTAACTGCCTTCTTTGCCTTGGCCTAAATATGCCCCTGAGAACATCGCTAAATACAAAATACCTCTGTAGCCCCATCCCACTGTAGTTAGTATATGTTTAATTTTATTTATGTGTATTTTAATTGGGATTAAGTAGGTGTTAGGTTAGGAGGTTTAGTTATTAGTTTAATACTTTGCATTGTGGGGGGATTGAGGTTTAGGTGTTAATAGTTTAATTAGATAGTTTGCGTTGTGGGGGTGGCCTTTAGGTGTTAATAGTTTAATTAGATACTTTGCATTGTGGGGGTAGTGGCATTTTAGGTGTTAACAGTTTAATAGATACTTTGAGTTGTTGGGGGTGGCAGTTTAGGGATTAATATGTTGATTTAGTAGTTGCCGTAAGGGGGGTGGCGGTTTGGGGTTAATAACTTTTATTTTGATTGCAATGTGGGGGATGGCAGTTTAGGGGTTGATTTGCGCATGCGTTAGGTGTTTGTTATGGCTTCAATGGATTTACGCTGTTTTTTTACTGTGCGCAAGAGTTGCTGCGCCTGCCTATGTGTGGCGAGCTAAAAATAGAGTAAAATATCTCCATTCTGCGCGCGTAATAAGTCCATGCGCTGCCTTTGTGATACCGACTGGCGACGCCAGTTATATGTTAGTTTATGGGAGTAAAAACTGTGCATACCATAAGAAAACAATGCATGTAACTTGTCTGCTGGGCCGGGTATGTGATTGCGGTCTATGTTTTTACATTTAGTTTAGCAAAAAGAGCTCTTTCTAGAAATGGATTGCATGCAGTCTCAAGGTTGCTATGTGTGTAATGGATGAACCACAAAAAATTGGCGACGCTGGTTTTTGCACACAACCCAAAGTATGTGATCGAGGCCTATATTTTTACATTTAGTGTAGCAAAAAGAGCTCTTTGTAGAACTGTATTGCATGGAGTCTCAAGGTTGCTATGTGTGTAATGGGTGAACTTCAGCATAAATATAACCCGAGAGGATTTTTTACGAACACAAAAATATATTGTTGCATATAATGCATTTATGCCCCTTTAAGTGTACAATATATCATAATATGTCCGGTATCTGCAATAATCTTATTCTCCTTAATGTTTATTGGCCAGTCAGCAAATAGAAAACTATCTGCTAGATTACGAGTTATGCGTTAGAGGCTGTGCGGTGCTAACAAACAGTTTTTTGTTTTTTTTTAAATATCTTTATTTTTCAAGTGCAACGGACAGATGGAAGTAATTACATTCGGTAGTATTTACGTAGTATATGATTACATGGCAAATGATAACATCAATTATAAAACAGTTGTCATGTCAATACTGTAGCCTGGATCTTGAAAAGTGATAAAAGAAAGGAGCAAAAGAAAAAAAAAAAAAAAAAAAAGAAAAAACAAAAACAAATTTCCATCGTGCACAATTTTTCTTTTTACCTTAAACACAAAATAATATTAACTTCCTAACTCTCAGCTGGCATAATTCACTCTCCGACAACCTCCTCCCCCCCCCCCCCCCGGGAACTTCTCCGAACTAGTCTACCAGTCTCCTCGCAATGTTGCCTCTAAAACGTGTTCTGTGTTCTTAAATGGTGCAATGATTATAGTACGCGAAGTATCTGGTAGTGTGTGAATAAAGGGTCCCCATTTGTTAAAGAAGGACCGAACCCTAGCATTCATGTCTCCTAAGCCGTCTGCTTGCTCAATAAAAAGTTGCTTTAGCAACGCCTTCTTTAGCTGTGTAACAGTGGGTGGATTTCGTTTGAGCCAATTTTGGAAGATCAGATGTCTCGCCATCAATACTATATTAGAGATAAGTAGTTTAATATGTTTGGGTAGGCCTAAAAAGTCAAGGAATACTACATTCTGAAATGTCCAATCCCCACAGGGACATTGTATTTTTGTCTTTACCCAGTGTGCCGTCATCTTCCAGAATCTGACTAGTTTAGGACAGTTCCACACCATGTGTTCAATATCCGCGTCTATCAGACTGCACCTAGGACACTTACTGTCCCTGTCTGCCTTCCATCTCTGGAATTTCCCAGGGGTAACATAGCTGTCGTGTATTAGCTTAAAATGGGATTCTCTCACCTCTGAGGAGAGAGTTGCTAACTTTACTCTACTGATGCTTTTCTCAACTTCCGCCGCTGTCACATCTTTTGCAAGCCTATCACTCCAAATGGAGGCTATCTTGTCTATGCAGGTTGTCCCCGCTAGTCTGTTCATCTTTGTGTACAATGGTGCTATAGAGGTGATGCCATGTCGAGCTAATTCTATGCTTTGTTTTATAGCTGTTTGGTCTTTGTTGTTCCCCTCCCTCCGTAGTGTGTCAAAGTAATGTCTGGCTTGCAAGTAAGCGTAGTGATGTGTTCTGGGCAGGTCGAACGTGGTTCTTAGGGTTTCAAAAGTCTGCATGAGTCCCCCCTCCCTTGTCATTGTTTGACCTACTGTGCGAAGTCCCTGGCTCTTCCACTGAAGAAAAGCTTTAGTCGATATACCTGCAGGGAACTCAGGGTTGCCGCACCATGGCAAATATGCGGTCAATCTGTGGTTGCCCCCTAGTGTCTTGCAAAACTGTCTCCAAGCTCTCGCCGGTTGGGCCAGGAGCTCCATGTCTTTTAAGTGTTTGGTCGCTTGGGTTTGGGTCATGTGTGGGATCATCTCTAAAGCCCATGGTTTCGTCAGTTCATTTTCCAACCTAGGGTCAGAGAACTTTCCCCGTCCCGTCAGCCAGTCAATAACAAATTTACATTGGGCCGCCCAGTTGTATAGTTCAAAGTTTGGTAGTGCTAATCCCCCCATCTCCCTTGGGGCGGTAAGCTTGAGAAAACTGACCCTGTGTTTCTTGTTGTTCCAAATAAATTTAAGCACCTTTCCCTTAATGTGATTTAAATCTGATTTTCGCAGTATTGCTGGCAGAGTCTGGAAAAAATAAAGCAGTTTGGGGAAATAGATCATCTTTATAAGTCCCACCCTTCCCGATAGGTTCAAGGGCAGCGAAGTCCACCCCCCAATCAGGCTGTCTAATTGTTTAAGCAAGGGACCATAGTTAATAGAGTACCATCTGCGTGGGTCTGTGTGTAGTGTAATACCTAAATATTTGAAGTTACCCTTCACTATCCTAAAGTCATAGCCGGGAATTTGTTTTTTACCTTTTGACAATAACCAGAGTAGTTCAGTTTTGTCAGTGTTGACTTTGTATCCAGAGACTAAGCCGAATTCATTGATTATTTCCATCAATTTTGGAATATTTTTTTGAGGGTCTTGTACGTATAACACCATGTCATCAGCAAAGAGCGAGACATGCAAGGTCGACTCGCCTATGCGCATCCCCTGCATTGTCTGCCTAATTTTTATTGCCAGGGGCTCTATGGCCAGGTCAAAAAGGAGTGGGGAGAGAGGGCAGCCCTGTCTAGTGCCTCTATGGAGTGTGAAGGTTCTGGTAGGTGTGCCATTGATTAGGAGGGATGCTTGGGGTTCTCTATAAAGATTCTCAATTGCCCTGACAAATGCACCTTCGATGCCCATCTTGCCCATGGTGGTGTATAAATGTTCCCACAAGACCTTGTCAAAGGCTTTTTCAGCGTCTAAGAATAGTAGGGCTGCCTCGTCATGTGTCTCTATGTTCTGGTTATGTTGCGTTATGTTCCAATAGTGTTGGATAATTGTTTGGACTCTTCGAATGTTAAGTACTGAAGATCTCCCCTTAACGAAACCCGTCTGGTCCTCGTGTACTAATGTCGGGAGTATATTTGCTAGCCTGTTTGCAAGGAGTTTAGTTAGGATTTTGTAGTCCTGATTAAGCAGGGAAATAGGACGGTATGACTGTGTTAAAAGGGGGTCTCTACCCTCCTTTGGAATAATACTGATATTGGCTTCCGCAAACCTGGGGGAGGGTCTAACTTCACCACTGAGGAGACCATTGAACAGCTGCGTCAAAGTCGGGCCTATATCGGTTCCCATTATTTTATAAAACTCTGCTGGCAAGCCATCAGGCCCTGGAGTTTTCTCTAATGTTAGATCCTTAATTATGGTCAGAATTTCGTTCAAAGTAACTGGGCTATTGAGGCTGTCAAGTTGGGCTCTGTCAATCGTTGGTATCCGCAACTGTTCCCAGAATCTGTCCATATCCCTTGGCAGTACCTCCTGTGGTGAGTAGAGATCTTTGTAAAAGTCAGTAAATGCCCTTTGGATGTCTTCCTCCCTATTCAAAACTACGTCGCCCCGCTTAATAGCCAGTATAGGATTTCTTTTTGTCGATAATTTCGTCATTCTCGCTAGCAGTCTTCCCGTCTTGCCTCCGAACCTATAGTACCTAGCCTGTATTTTAGAGTGAGTTTTGTTGGTTTGTTGGAGTATATAGTCATCTCTTGCTCGCTTAATGTCCTTGTATTTGAGTCTGTTGATTGTGTTTGGGTTCCTAAGATATTTATTCCTCGCATTTAAGATCTGTGCTAGTAGGAGTTCTGACTGTGCCCTGCTCTTTTTCTTGATGTTTGCGGCGTAAGCCGAGATAACCCCCCTCAAGACAGCCTTAGCTGTTTCCCAGAACAGTATAGGGTCACCTGCATGCAATTGATTGGTCTCTGCAAATGCCAGCCATTCCCCTAGGATGTGTCTATAGAAGTTGGGGTCTTTACATAAATACGCTGGGAACACCCACCTATTGGTTTTCCCCCTCCCGGGACTAAGTTGGATCTTGACTGCTACTGGGGCATGATCTGAGATCGTTATTGGGTCTATCTCAGCTCCCAACACTCTGGGGCATAGCTCTGTGGATATCAGAAAATAATCGAGTCTGGCCATGGTGTCCTTTGCTACTGACATGCAGGTAAAATCCCTCTGCTCCGGGTATCTGGCTCTCCAGATATCTTGTAGCCCTAAGGTTTTCTTGAAATTATGAAGTATTAGGGATTCTTTTTTGGAGTTTCTAAAACTCTGAGGGGTAGCGGCTTTCTTATCTGGGTTATAGAATCTATCGGCAGGGACCTGAGGAGCAATATTGAAATCTCCTCCGACAACAGTGGGCAGCGTGGTAAACTGCATTATCTTAGCGTGCAATCCCCTCCAGAAATGTTGTTTCTGTCTTTGTGGCCCATACACTCCTACCAGAGCAAAGGGGACTCCCATGACCTCTAATTGAAGCATTACAAATCTCCCCTCCTGATCTATGTCGGTCTTAGTGATAGTGTACGTCAGGTGTTTTCTAAGTAGTATAGCCACACCTCTAGCTCGTCTCAGTTCGTATGGGGTATATATAACTTCTCCCACCCAGCCCTGTTGCAATTTTTTGTGTTCAAGGTTCGTCAAATGTGTTTCCTCTAATATGGCTATGTCAACTTTTCTAGATCTTAGGTAACGCAGGATAGATCTGCGTTTTTGCGGAGAGGTTATGCCTCCCACATTCCAGCTCATAATATGTAGGTTATGTGTCATCTGTAACTCGGTTTGTGGATGGGATGTAGGGTAAGAAATTGATTACACGTAGGTCCGATAACACAATGTGTAAGAAACATTTTAGGTGTCTTGTTTGTACTTTACCACCAGATTTCAGACTAAGAACATTTCCCTTTGTCGGAGAGTCCCGGGGGAAGAGGAGAGCATCCTGCCAGCTAACTAAAAATAAAAACAACACGATTAACAACATTGAAAACAAATTAAACAGACATTTCAACAGATAGCTTTTAGAAAACAGAACCAATTGGTTTTTTCTTTCCATTGAAATAGCAATCACTTAGCGTCTAAATCAATAACTGTGTATAAACGTATTCATTACTTTGCTGCACTTTATCCCCTTTAGTTGTTCTACTTTGGTATGTTGAGAATGATTTTCCCCTCAGTTGTTCAGGTCAGGTCTCTACCTTAATGATGTGGTTGTGACTATCTTCGTGTTTCGCATCCCTCTATTATCTAGGGCCAGAAAGGGTCACCTCTCCTCAGAGTACGTGTCTCCCGTATGTGTAATTTGTATTGGTGGAAATCAGCCTATCAGTTCTAGCATGTGATCCTCTCCGCCCGCCTGCCAGCGGGGGCCAGCATAGGAGGGGAGTATAATGTATAGGGGCACTGGTACTAGTAGTGTGCTGGAGGGTACCCTCTCCTTAGGTGAATGACCTTCATAGTGGGGGAGCTTGGGAGCTAGAGCTAGGTAATCAATCATGTCATTCGGTAGCCTCTAATACTTTTCTACTGGCCGCTCACCAAAATTATAAGCTAAAGGGTATTTGCAGTATGAAACAGAACAAATGAACAAACATATTCCCAAAGGCGTTCATGTTACCATATTAACCACTGAAAGACAACAAAAGCTATTAACATAATGAGGGAGAGGGGTGTTCCCTTCCATAAAGTCTTTTAGTGAGGTAGACTCATGTAAATGTGGGTGTCTCAATAGTAAATTTTTCTAATTTTCCTCCCTCTCAGTGCTTATCAACAGGTCTTAGCATGTTACCAGTCCCTCAGATTGGGTTCTCCATCCTTTCAGGCTTCCTTGTCAGCTAGCTCTTGTTCAAGTCTCAGGAACTTTCGCAGATGTTTAGGGTCATCGAAAAACTTAATTCCCTGCTGAGTCTGTAGTTTAAGTTTTGCTGGGAACAGCAGGGACACAGATCTCCCTGCCTCAATCAGCGATTTGCAGTAGGGAGAGAACTCCCTTCTTCTCCTGGAGATCTCGGCAGAGTAATCTTGGAAGATGAGGATTTTTTTCCCCTCAAACAGCAGTGGGGAACATTGACGATAGGCTCTCAAGATCGTGATTTTATCTTTGAAATTAAGATAGCGTATCATCACTTGTCTGGGTCCCCTGGTTGTCTTTGGGTCTTGGTTAATGATCCCTATTCTGTGGGCTCTCTCAGCTACACATGGTATATCCTCAGATGAGAGGTGCAAGAGAATGGGCAAGGTTTTTTCTGCAAATTCTAGGAGGTCAGTGCTTGAGATAGTTTCTGGCAGTCCCACAATGCGCAGGTTGTTCCGCCTTGAGCGGTTTTCGAGGTCGTCGAGTTTGTCAGTTAATAACTTGTTTTGGGCCTCAAGCGCTATTATTTTGCTGGAGTTTTCTCGCTGCCTAATTTCTCCATCTCCCACCCTTTGTTCCACATGTTGGAGCCTTGAGGAGAACGATTTAAACTCAGATGACAGAGTATCCATTCCCGTTTGTAGTTGTTCTATTTTAGGCAGGAACAGGGCTGATATTTGGGACACTATAGGGTGGGTTTCCAATGTCTCTTCATCTGCAGCATCTGTGGCCATAACCTCAGCAGTATGAATTTCTGCTACAGCCTTGGTTTTTCTGTCTTGGTGTTTCTGTCTGCTCGACATTGTACCAGTGGTCTTCACAAAACTGGAGTAGTACCTCTGCATGCAATGTGCCTCCACTCAGGGAAAGTGGTTTGCGCTGTAAGTGGCTCTAGGTGCCGTAAAAAGGTATGGATTGCGGGGGGTGCAGCGCAGTGTGAAAGGCTTATTTCATAACCAGAAATCGTGCATTATTCTCAGTATCTTTCAGGGCCATATAGAAAGTCGGCATAGTCAGCCCTCTTCTCTCTTTACTTGTCTTATTGTCCATTCGGATGTGGCTTATAGTCGATCCCTACGCCTGAGGGTGTCTGCTTTTAAACTTTTATTCCCGCTTGTCATTCCTCAGTGATAGGACTTCTATTTCCCCAATGTGTAGTAACACCGGGTCGGTGCATGTATTTGGAGCGTCTCTGTACTCAGTGTAGGCCAGCCCACGTGGCTTAGAGTTTGCCTAAAAGTGTTTAAGATTGGCCTGTCGTATGGCTGTACGGGTAGCAATGCCAGAGTTTATGTGCACCACACAGCAGGGGAGTCTGGCTATGTTCAGTTCGCAGCCCTTAAATGTGTTTTGCTGTATGTTAAGTGCCCCGGTTTCTTACCCGCGGTGTTTCCAAGATGGCGGCTCCCCTCTATGCTTTTCTCCGGTCTCTCACTCCGCCACTCCTCGGTCTTAATAGCGTTTGTCTTGGCAGCTTATAAGACCGGTACGGTAGGTTATCTGAGTGCGGTGAAATCTGAGCAGCAGTGAGGTGTTAGCAGTTGTTTCGTCGCGGCCGCGACTTTTCTTATTAGCCATATCTCGTTCCGGTGGGGGAGCCGTTGGCTTTGACTCCGTGCTGCAATAATGTCCGGACAGGTCCAGTAGGTCACCTGTCAAGGTTGGCGAGCTTTGTGGGCTATTGAGGTGTAGGATTTAGGAGTTTGTCAGTCTATGTCTCCGGAGCTCCTTCTACCTGCGTCCTCACTCTTTGCCCGCCCACCGGAAGTCCTCTAACAAACAGTTTTTACTCACCGCTCACTTACCTGCAGTGCTGGTATTACATGTTTTTACAAACCCGGCGTTAAAAGACAAGAAGTGAGCGTTGAGCAAAATTTTGCTCCTTACCGCACTCCAATACTTCGCTGCTTAAGTCAGTGGTTAGCTGGTCGTACGTGCTTGTGCACGATTTCCCCATTTGAATCAACGGGGAGAGCCAACTGAGAAAAAGTCTAACACCTACAAAAAAAGCAACGTAAAACTCAGTAACGCAACCCCATTGATTCCTATGGGGAAATAAAATTTATGTCTACAACCTAACATGAACCCAGTCTAAACACCCCTAATCTTACACTTATTAACCCCTAATCTGCCGCCCCGACATCGCCGCCACCTACATCATACTTATGAACTCCTAATCTGCTGCCCCCAACATCGCAGACACCTACATTATATTTATTAACCCCTAATCTCCCTCTCCCAATGTCGCCGCAACCTAACTACACTTATAAACCCCTAATCTGCCGCCACCGTCGTCGTCACTATAATATACATATTAACCCCTAAACCGCCACACGCCCGCCTCGCAAACATTAGTTAAATATTATTAACCCCTAATCTGCCATACCTAACATCGCTGCCATCTACCTACATTTATTAACCCCTAATCTGCAGCCCCAACGTCGCCGCCAATATATTAAATGTATTAACCCCTAAACCTGAGTCTAACCCTAACCCTAACACCCCCTAACTTAAATATAATTACAATAAATCTAAATAAAAATTACTATCATTAACTAAATTATTCCTATTTAAAACTAAATATTTACCTATAAAACTAATAGTTACATTGTAGCTATCTTAGGGTTTATTTTTATTTTACAGGCAAGTTTGTATTTATTTTAACTAGGTAGAATAGTTTTTAAATAGTTATTAACTATTTAATAACTACCTAGCTAATATAAATCCAAAAGTACCCGTAAAATAAAACCTAACCTAAGTTACAATAACACCTTACACTACACTATAATTAAATACATTAACTAATATACAACAATTAAATAAATTAAATTAGCTAAAGTACAAAAAAACAAACACTAAATTACAGAAAATAATAAACAAATTACAAGATATTTAAACTTATTACCCCTAATCTAATAGGCTTATCAAAATAAAAAAGCCCCCCCCAAAATAAAAAAAACCCTAGCCTAAACTAAGCTATCAATAGCCCTTAAAATTGACTTTTGCGGGGCATTACCCCAAAGTAATCAGATCTTTTACCTGTAGAAAAAAAATACAAACAACCCCCCCAACAGTAAAACCCACCATCTTGAAGATAGAAGATGCCGTCTGGATGAAGACTTCTGCCCGTCTGGAGGACCACTTCGCCCGGCTGGGATGAAGACTTCTCCCGGCTTCGTTGAGAACTTCGGGCCGGTTGGATGAAGACTTCTGCCGCTTCCTTGAGGATGGATGTCAGGTCTTCAGAACAGTAAGTCGATCTTCAGGGAGTTAGTGTTAGGTTTTTTTAAGGGTGTATTGGGTGGGTTTTATTTTTAGGTTAGGGTTTAGGCCTGCAAAAGAGCTAACTGCCCTTTTAAGGACAATGCCCATCCAAATGTCCTTTTCAGGGCAATGGGGAGCTTAGGTTTTTTAAGATAGTAATTTATTTGGGGGGTTGGTTGTGTGGGTGGTAGGTTTTACTGTTGGGGGTGTTGTTTGTATTATTTTTTTTTTACAGGTAAAAGAGCGGATTACTTTGGGGCAATGCCCCGCAAAAGGCCCTTTTAAGGGATATTAATAGTTTAGTTTAGGCTAGGGTTTTTTTTTATTTTGGGTGGGCTTTTTTTATTTTGATAGGGCTATTAGATTAGGTGTAATTAGTTTAAATATCTTGTAATTTGTTATTATTTTCTGTAATTTGGTGGAGTTTTTTTGTACTTTAGCTAATTTAATTTATTTAATTGCTGTTAATTTAGTTAAAGGGCCACTAAACCCAAAATCTTTTTTTCATGATTCAGATAGAGAATACAAATGTAAACAACATTACAATTTACTTCTATTATTTATTTTGCTTCATTTTTTAGATATCCTTAGTTGAAGAAAAAGCAATGCACATGGGTGAGCCAATCACACAAGGCTTCTATGTGCAGCAACCAATCAGCAGCTACTGAGCATATCTAGATATGCTTTTCAGCAAAGAATATCAAGAGAATAAAACAAATTAGATAATAGAAGTAAATTAGAAAGATGTTTAAAATTGCATTCTCTTTCTAAATCATGAAAGAAAAAATGTGGGTTTAATGTCCCTTTAATGTATTTAATTATAGTGTAGTGTTAGGTGTTATTGTAACTTAGGTTAGGTTTTATTTTACAGGTACTTTTGTATTTATTTTAGCTAGGTAGTTATTAAATAGTTAATAACTATTTAATAACTATTCTACCTAGTTAAAATAAATACAAACTTACCTGTAAAATAAAAATAAACCCTAATATAGCTATAATGTAACTATTGGTTATATTGTAGCTAGCTTAGGGTTTATTTGATAGGTAAGTATTTAGTTTTAAATAGGAATAATTTAGTTAATGATAGTATTTGTATTTAGATTTATTGTAATTATATTTAAGTTAGCGGGTTTTAGGGTTAGACTTAGGTTTAGGGGTTAATACATTTAGTATAGTGGCAGCGATGTTGGGGACGGCAGATTAGGGGTTAATAAATGTAGGTAGGAGGCGGCGATGTTAGGGACGGCAGATTAGGGATTAATAATATTTAACTAGTGTTTGCGAGGCGGGAGTGAGGCGGTTTAGGGGTTAATATGTTTATTATAGTTGCGGTGATGTCCGGAGCGGCAGATTAGGGGTGAAAAATTGTATTATAGTGTTTGCGATGCAGGAGGGCCTCGGTTTAGGGGTTTATAGGTAGTTTATGGGTGTTAGTTTACTTTTTAGGCATTAGGACTCTTGACAGGGTAGGGTGTACTGCACCCTTTTTGGCCTCCCAGGACAGACTCGTTATACCGGCGCTATGGAACTCCCATGGAAAAAAGACTTTACGAAGTTTACGTAAGTCATTTTGCGGTAAGGCCAAAGAAGTGTGCGGTGCCCCTAAACCTGCAAGACTCGTAATAGCAGCGGTAGGGAAAAAGCAGCATTAGGACCTGTTAACGCTGATTTTTCAGCCTAACGCACAACTCGTAATCTAGCCGATTGTTACGTTTGTGTTCATGTTATTATAAAAGTAATTGGCAACGTTTTGCACACATTTTATTTTGTGTGCTTAGTCAAGCTGAGGTCTGTTATGTTGGCACAGACTGAAGAAGACAAAAGCTCTCTGTGCCTATATTATGGCTGTACATAAATGGATGCCTTTTCAGCAAAGAGGAAAAGAAAGTCAGTATGCTCTGCTATATAAACTATCTGTTATTCATAAACAACTGGGCTGTGTAAGAGGAGTTGCTTTCAAGATTTGTTTTGTCAAAAGATGTAAAGCTTTCTTGGCTGCAACTACATTTTTGACAAAAGAATATGTACTGGATTTGCTACAAGTGACCTGATGAGTAATTAGCGGTGTGCTTTAATGAAGCCAATGCAACACTGAGTCTGTGTGATGTTAACATGAAACTGATACCATTGTATATCACTGTGTAATTTGTTAACCCTGGAAAGACAAGTTCAATTGGAGTTTGTTTAGTCCGGTTCTTGTTAGTGCAAAGAAGATATACACACAAACATTTGCATTCCAGACTAACTTCATTGCTATTTCCCAGAGTGCAATACCAAAGATTGATGTAGTTTTCCTTTAAAAATGTATATTTTATTGGAATTATTGATGTGTATTGAATTGATTATTTGATAACATTGTATACACATTATTCCTCCAAAGTTTTGATGGATGTGTAAAGGCTTACAGAGACAGAATACACCAATTTTCATGTAATAGACACTACTATTAAGAATAATATGCACAAATACTGATATAAAAATCCAGTATAAAACCGTTTAAAAACTTACTTTTTCCAGTTTAGCTCTGTTTAAAAAGTTAGAGGAACACCCACTGCAACTGCAAGTGGGAAATAGCAGACACTCCCCTGGAGCTGGAGTAGGTATACGCTGGTATTCTCCTAAAACTTTGGGGCTTGGTTAGGAGTCTTAAAATCAGAACAAAGTTATTTAAAAATAAGCAAAATGATCCATTTAAAAAAAAAAAAAAAAAAATCTGTCTGGGCTATATAAATAGATCATCTACAAAACATCTATGAAAAGAAAACTCTAGTGTATAATGTCCCTTTAAATGTATTCGTACCAAGGAAGGTGAAATATACAAATTGCAATGACCAAATAAGAGTTATAGCTACAGTGGTGGGGAATGGTAGAGAAAAACAGATTTGAGAGGCTAAAAACTAAGGCCTAGATTTGGAGTTTGGCGTTAGCCGTGAAAACCAGCGTTAGAGGCTCCTAACGCTGGTTTTAGGCTACCGCCGGTATTTGGAGTCAGTGATTAAAGGGTCTAACGCTCACTTTTCAGCCGCGACTTTTCCATACCGCAGATCCCCTTACGTCAATTGCGTATCCTATCTTTTCAATGGGATCTTCCTAACTCCGGTATTTAGAGTCATTTCTGAAGTGAGCGTTAGAGCTCTAACGACAAAACTCCAGCCGCCGAAAAAAAGCAGGAGTTAAGAGCTTTCTGGGCTAACGCCGGTTCATAAAGCTCTTAACTACTGTACCCTAAAGTACACTAACACCCATAAACTACCTATGTACCCCTAAACTGAGGTCCCCCCACATCGCCGCAACTCGATTAAATTTTTTTAACCCCCTAATCTGCCGACCGCCACCTACGTTATACTTATGTACCCCTAATCTGCTGCCCCTAACACCGCCGACCCCTGTATTATATTTATTAACCCCTAACCTGCCCCCCTCAACGTCGCCGCCAGCTACTTACAATAATTAACCCCTAATCTGCCGACCGCCAAGCGCCGCCACCTACGTTATCCTTATGTACCCCTAATCTGCTGCCCCTAACACCGCCGACCCCTATATTATATTTATTAACCCCTAACCTGCCCCCCACAACGTCGCCGACACCTGCCTACACTTATTAACCCCTAATCTGCCGAGCGGACCTGAGCGCTACTATAATAAAGTTATTAACCCCTAATCCGCCTCACTAACCCTATCATAAATAGTATTAACCCCTATTCTGCCCTCCCTAACATCGCCGACACCTAACTTCAATTATTAACCCCTAATCTGACGACCGGAGCTCACCGCTATTCTAATAAATGTATTAACCCCTAAAGCTAAGTCTAACCCTAATACTAACACCCCCCTAAATTAAATATAATTTTAATCTAACGAAATTAATTAACTCTTATTAAATAAATTATTCCTATTTAAAGCTAAATACTTACCTGTAAAATAAATCCTAATATAGCTACAATATAAATAATAATTACATTGTAGCTATTTTAGGATTAATATTTATTTTACAGGCAACTTGGTAATTATTTTAACTAGGTACAATAGCTATTAAATAGTTAAGAACTATTTAATAGTTACCTAGTTAAAATAATAACAAAATTACCTGTAAAATAAGTCCTAACCTAAGTTATAATTAAACCTAACACTACCCTATCAATAAATTAATTAAATAAAATACCTACAATTACCTACAATAAAACCTAACACTACACTATCAATAAATAAATTAAATACAATTTCTACAAATAACTACAATTACATAAACTAACTAAAGTACAAAAAATAAAAAAGAACTAAGTTACAAAAAATAAAAAAATATTTACAAACATAAGAAAAATATTACAACAATTTTAAACTAATTACACCTACTCTAAGCCCCCTAATAAAATAACAAAGACCCCCAAAATAAAAAAATGCCCTACCCTATTCTAAATTAATAAATTTAAAAGCTCTTTTACCTTACCAGCCCTGAACAGGGCCCTTTGCGGGGCATGCCCCAAGAAAATCAGCTCTTTTGCCTGTAAAAAAAAACATACAATACCCCCCCCCAACATTACAACCCACCACCCACATACCCCTAATCTAACCCAAACCCCCCTTAAATAAACCTAACACTAAGCCCCTGAAGATCTTCCTACCTTGTCTTCACCTCACCGGGTATCACCGATCGGTCCTGGCTCCGATATCTTCATCCAACCCAAGCGGGGGCTAGACATCCACTGAAGAAGTCCAGAAGAGGGTCCAAAGTCTTCCTCCTATCCGGCAAGAAGAGGACATCCGGACCGGCAAACATCTTCATCCAAGCGGCATCTTCGATCTTCTTCCATCTGGTGCGGAGTGGGTCCATGTTGAAGCAGCCGACGCGGATCCATCCTCTTCTTCCGGCGTCTCCCGACGAATGACGGTTCCTTTAAGGGACGTCATCCAAGATGGCGTCCCTCGAATTCCGATTGGCTGATAGTATTCTATCAGCCAATCGGAATTAAGGTAGGAATATTCTGATTGGCTGATGGAATCAGCCAATCAGAATCAAGTTCAATCAAATTGGCTGATCCAATCAGCCAATCAGATTGAGCTCGCATTCTATTGGCTGTTCCGATCAGCCAATAGAATGCGAGCTCAATCTGATTGGCTGATTGGATTAGCCAATCGGATTGAACTTGATTCTGATTGGCTGATTCCATCAGCCAATCAGAATATTCCTACCTTAATTCCGATTGGCTGATAGAATACTATCAGCCAATCGGAATTCGAGGGACGCCATCTTGGATGACGTCCCTTAAAGGAACCGTCATTCGTCGGGAGACGCCGGAAGAAGAGGATGGATCCGCGTCGGCTGCTTCAACATGGACCCGCTCCGCACCAGATGGAAGAAGATCGAAGATGCCGCTTGGATGAAGATGTTTGCCGGTCCGGATGTCCTCTTCTTGCCGGATAGGAGGAAGACTTTGGACCCTCTTCTGGACTTCTTCAGTGGATGTCTAGCCCCCGCTTGGGTTGGATGAAGATATCGGAGCCAGGACCGATCGGTGATACCCGGTGAGGTGAAGACAAGGTAGGAAGATCTTCAGGGGCTTAGTGTTAGGTTTATTTAAGGGGGGTTTGGGTTAGATTAGGGGTATGTGGGTGGTGGGTTGTAATGTTGGGGGGGGGGGTATTGTATGTTTTTTTTTACAGGCAAAAGAGCTGATTTTCTTGGGGCATGCCCCGCAAAGGGCCCTGTTCAGGGCTGGTAAGGTAAAAGAGCTTTTAAATTTATTAATTTAGAATAGGGTAGGGCATTTTTTTATTTTGGGGGTCTTTGTTATTTTATTAGGGGGCTTAGAGTAGGTGTAATTAGTTTAAAATTGTTGTAATATTTTTCTTATGTTTGTAAATATTTTTTTATTTTTTGTAACTTAGTTCTTTTTTATTTTTTGTACTTTAGTTAGTTTATGTAATTGTAGTTATTTGTAGAAATTGTATTTAATTTATTTATTGATAGTGTAGTGTTAGGTTTTATTGTAGGTAATTGTAGGTATTTTATTTAATTAATTTATTGATAGGGTAGTGTTAGGTTTAATTATAACTTAGGTTAGGACTTATTTTACAGGTAATTTTGTTATTATTTTAACTAGGTAACTATTAAATAGTTCTTAACTATTTAATAGCTATTGTACCTAGTTAAAATAATTACCAAGTTGCCTGTAAAATAAATATTAATCCTAAAATAGCTACAATGTAATTATTATTTATATTGTAGCTATATTAGGATTTATTTTACAGGTAAGTATTTAGCTTTAAATAGGAATAATTTATTTAATAAGAGTTAATTAATTTCGTTAGATTAAAATTATATTTAACTTAGGGGGGTGTTAGTATTAGGGTTAGACTTAGCTTTAGGGGTTAATACATTTATTAGAATAGCGGTGAGCTCCGGTCGTCAGATTAGGGGTTAATAATTGAAGTTAGGTGTCGGCGATGTTAGGGAGGGCAGATTAGGGGTTATTACTATTTATGATAGGGTTAGTGAGGCGGATTAGGGGTTAATAACTTTATTATAGTAGCGCTCAGGTGCGCTCGGCAGATTAGGGGTTAATAAGTGTTATATAAATATAATACAGGGGTCGGCGGTGTTAGGGGCAGCAGATTAGGGGTACATAAGGATAACGTAGGTGGCGGCGCTTTGCGGTTGGCAGATTAGGGGTTAATTATTGTAGGTAGCTGGCAGCGACGTTGTGGGGGGCAGGTTAGGGGTTAATAAATATAATACAGGGGTCGGCGGTGTTAGGGGCAGCAGATTAGGGGTACATAGGGATAATGTAAGTAGCGGCGGTTTACGGAGCGGAAGATTAGGGGTTAATAATATAATGCAGGGGTCAGCGATAGCGGGGGCGGCAGATTAGGGGTTAATAAGTGTAAGGGTAGGGGTGTTTAGACTCGGGGTACATGTTAGAGTGTTAGGTGCAGACGTAGGAAGTGTTTCCCCATAGGAAACAATGGGGCTGCGTTAGGAGCTGAACGCTGCTTTTTGCAGGTGTTAGGTTTTTTTTCAGCTCAAACAGCCCCATTGTTTCCTATGGGGGAATCGTGAACGAGCACGTTTTTGAGGCTGGCCACGTCCGTAAGCAACTCTGGTATCGAGAGTTGCATTTGCGGTAAAAATGCTCTACGCTCCTTTTTTGGAGCCTAACGCAGCATTTTTTGGGACTCTCGATACCAGAGTTAATTTTATGGTGCGGACAGAAAAAAGCCCGCGTAGCGTTAACAGCCCATCTACCGCCAAACTCCAAATCTAGGCCTAAATGAGCAGACATATTCTAATATATACTATATACAGTAGGTGCATATATATTTATACAAACACACACACTTTTAAGATATGTTACATGCATATTATTAAACAATGTTAGAAGAAAACAGAAACAATCTTCATGTAATATTGTATGGATATGTCTCTTACACCTAGATTACGAGTTTTGCTTTAGAGGCTATGCAGTGCTAACGAGCAGTTTTGTCTCACCGCTCACTTACCTGCAGCGCTGGTATTGCAGGTTTTCAGAAACCCATTGTTAAAAGGTAAGAAGTGAGCGTTGAACAAAATTTTACTCATTACCGCACTCCAATACCAGCGCTGCTTAAGTCAGCGGTGAGCTGGTGTAACGTGCTTGTGCACGATTTCCCCATAGGAATCAACGGGGAGAGCCGGCTGAAAAAAAGTCTAACACCTGCAAAAAAGCAGTGTAAAACTCACTAACGCAGCCCATTGATTCCTATAGGGAAATAAAATTTATATTTACACCTAACACCCTAACATGAAGCCCGAGTCTAAACACCCCTAATCATGCACTTATTAAGGGAGTCCTTTTTGTAAACAGCAATCCAGGGCGGCCGAAGCCAAAGCCCTCTGTGGGGGAGCCTTCCTCCATCCATGGCTGCGCTTGCATAGCGAGCCATTGGAGGGCCCACTAGCCAGCCTCCACCCACATCTTTTGCTGGATCAGTCTATGTAGAACAGCTAGCCATTCCTTCTTTGGCTATTCTCCCAGGAAAGGCAGTCTCACAGTCCACCGAACCCGGAATCTCGTGTCATTAATGGGGAGGACCTTTCCATTTTCCTGCTCCCGTTGAAGAGCCTCCCACCAGAGGTCTCAGAGGACAAGGTTCCTCCATGCCAGAACGTCCTGTTCCGAACAAGGATAATTTGTTCCGGTCAGCATCTTTTGTACTCTCCCTAGGAACTCTGCCTTCATATTTACCGGCTACTGTGGTACGTCTCCTCTGTCAGCAGAAACTGTGTGAAAGAAGCAGATCCCACCGCTGCCAGCCAATGTGACGGATACCCCGACTGGGTAGCTCCGCCAAACGGGTCCTGCTTCCTCCCTGCTGACTGCAGCTATGTAGCTGGCAAGTGACCACAGCCTGTAGTCACCCCTGATGCCTGACAGCACCGGTACTCAGGGTCCCACCCTGTGGCAGACTCCAGCTATCCAGACTAGGTAGCTCTTCCAGAGTGTCCTTCCTCTGCCTGGAACAGGCTGCTATGTAGCTCAGGAAAGTGATTCTAGCAGGAGCCCACCCAAATAACTAGACATACTAGCATTCAGGTGAAACAGGAACTGATTTTATTGAGCAAAACACACATCTTTTATACACACACTTATCTTGATAAGAACAGAAGACAATGCCACAGTTTTCCCGCCATTCCCGCCCCTCCATAGTCTCCATAGCAACCCTAGTCCCACAGAATCCCAGGACACAGTGGTGACGGTTTTGGGGTGATCCCGGTGGACTTCTAGGATGTCATTTTAAAGCACTTGGTCCCCAGATGTCACAGTCCAAAAATCAGCATGATTCGTTTCTGGGGACCGGAGTTACAGTCCATTGAAGATATGGGGATAGGGGTGTCCAAAACCCACGGTTCCCAAAGGAGCTCCCCTCCGGTAATTCATCCACCTTTTGTCCTCCCTAGGGGCTACTAATCCCCAAAAGAGCGGAGCTCTGGGGTACATGGTTGCTGGAGCGACCAGGGGTAAAGTTAGCGGGTGTCCTGCTGTCCTGTGGCCGACCGGGAGTTCCAGGAGCCTGGGAAGCCTGAGAGGGGTTAGGCGGGTGTCCGTTGTGAGGCGGCCGACCAGGAGTTCCAGGAGCCCGGCCAGCCTAGGAGGGTTTTCCTGGTCATACACCAGCTCTTCACAAGACAAGCAAACAAAAGCTTCCAGGGATTGTGGTTGCTCTGAAGAGCCCAAAACCACTGAGAAATAGTGATGTAGCGAACATAAAATTTTGCGTTCGCGATCCCTGAACTTCCGCAAAAGTTTGCGAACGGGCGAACCAGGCGAACCGCCATTGACTTCAATAGGCAGCGAATTTTAAAACCCACAGGGACTCTTTCTGGCCACAATAGTGATGGAAAAGTTGTTTCAAGGGGACTAACACTTGGACTGTGGCATGCCGGACGGGGATCCATGGCAAAACTCCCACGGAAAATTACATAGTTGATGCAGAGTCTGGTTTTAATCCATAAAGGGCATAAATCACCTAACATTCCTAAATTGTTTGTAATAACGTGCTTTAAAACATCAGGTATGATGTTGTATCGATCAGGTAGTGTAAGGGTTATGCCCGCTTCACAGTGACAGACCAAACTTCCCGTTTAACGCACCGCAAACAACCGCAAACAGTCCATTTGCACAACAGCAAACTCCCAATTTGCACAAGGTTGGATACCAAGCTAGCCATGTCCCGTTCCTTGTCCTCACTGATCTCATTGAAGGTCTCTTCATCCACCCAGCCACATACAACACCAAGGGTCCCCGAAAGGTGACAACAAGCCCCCTGGGATGCCTGCTGTGTTTGGTCTTCCACCTCCTCAAAGCCACCTTCCTCTGAATCCTCTTCTTCAGACTCCTCTCTCTGCATTGCCTCTCTCTGCGTTATTATAAGGTGTGTTAAGTAGTACTATTCCTATCATTTTAATCCCTGTTACGTTTTTTTTAAAATGTACACTTACACTACTATTAAACAAGATATGAGTGGTGCCACTGGGCAAGTGGGCACAGTATACACTGTGAGCCTGACACAAAAAAGCAGACTGATGTTTCACAGTCAAAAAAGTTTTTTTTTTTTTTTAAATGTACACTACTATTAAACAAGATAGGAGTGGTGGCACTGGGCAAGTGGGCACAGTATACGCTGTGAGCCTGACACACACGCTGGCAGGCAACTGCAATTAGATTACACAAGCAGACTGATGTTTCACAGTCAAAAAAGTTTCTTTTTTTTAATTTACACTACTGTTACACCAGATATGAGTGGTGGCACTGGGCAAGTGGGCACAGTATACGCTGTAAGCCTGACACACACGCTGGCAGGCAGGCAACTGCAATTAGATTACACAAGCAGACTGATGTTTCACAGTCAAAAAAGTTTTTTTTTTAAAACTTACACTACTGTTACACCAGATATGAGTGGTGACACGGGGGAAGTGGGCACAGTATACGCTGTGAGCCTGACACACATGCTGGCAGGCAGGCAGGCAACTGCAATTAGATTACACAGGGAAAAAAAAAAGCAGCCCTAAAAAGGACTGTAGTGGACACTGAATACACTAGCCTAGCTATAGATTTCCCTACTAAATCAGCAGCAGCTACACTGTCCCTCCTCTCACTAAGAATGCAGCTTCCGAATGAATCTAAAATGGATGCTGTCCAGGAGGTAGGAGGGTCTGGGAGGGAGGGTCTGCTGCTGATTGGCTGGAATGTGCCTGCTGACTGTGAGGTACAGGGTCAAAGTATTACTCAATAATGCCGAATAGGGGGCGGATCGAACATCGCATATGTTCGCCCGCCGCGGCGAATGCAAACATGCTATGTTCGCCAGGAACTATTCGCCGGCGAACAATTCGCGACATCACTACTGAAAAACAAAAGGGGTGAGGCCGTAGGGGGGTGGGGGGTAGCCTTAGCTATCTGGAATCTGTGACATGTGCGGTGCCCCTAAATCTGCAAGACTACTGTTACACCAGATATGAGTGGTGGCACTGGGCAAGTGGGCACAGTATACGCTGTAAGCCTGACACACACGCTGGCAGGCAGGCAACTGCAATTAGATTACACAAGCAGACTGATGTTTCACAGTCAAAAAAGTTTTGTTTTTTTAAATTTACACTACTGTTACACCATATATGAGTGGTGGCACTGGGCAAGTGGGCACAGTATACGCTGTGAGCCTGGCACACACACTGGCAGGCAACTGCAATTAGATTACACAAGCAGACTGATGTTTCACAGTCAAAAAAGTTTTTTTTTAAAAACTTACACTACTGTTACACCAGATATGAGTGGTGGCACGGGGCAAGTGGGCACAGTATACGCTGTGAGCCTGACACACATGCTGGCAGGCAGGCAGGCAACTGCAATTAGATTACACAGGAAAAAAAAAAAGCAGCCCTAAAAAGGACTGTAGTGGACACTGAATACACTACCCTAGCTATAGATTTCCCTACTAAATCAGCAGCAGCTACACTGTCCCTCCTCTCACTAAGAATGCAGCTTCCGAATGAATCTAAAATGGATGCTGTCCAGGAGGTAGGAGGGTCTGGGAGGGAGGGTCTGCTTCTGATTGGCTGGAATGTGCCTGCTGACTGTGAGGTACAGGGTCAAAGTATTACTCAATAATGCCGAATAGGGGGCGGATCGAACATCGCATATGTTCGCCCGCCGCGGCGAACGCAAACATGCTATGTTCGCCAGGAACTATTCGCCGGCGAACAATTCGCGACATCACTACTGAGAAACAAAAGGGGTGAGGCCGTAGGGGGGTGGGGGGTAGCCTTAGCTATCTGGAATCTGTGACATGTGCGGTGCCCCTAAATCTGCAAGACTCGTAATACCAGCGGTAGTAAAGAAAGCAGCGTTATAAGGCTTAACTCTGCTTTTTTACTCATAAGACTCGTAATCTAGCTGTAGGTTTTTTTATTTTGGGGTGTTTTTTTTTTTTTTAAATGGGTATTAGAATAGGAATAATTTTTTATTATTTTTGATAATTCGTTTGTTATTTTGTGTAATTTTTTTTGTTTTAGGGTGGGTTTTTATTTTTAGATTAGGGGTTGGGGATTTCATAAAAGAGCTGAATGCCCTTTTAAGGGCAATGCCCATACAATGGGTAGATTCGGTTTTACTTTATTTTTATTTTGTGGGTTTGTATATAGTGATGTCGTGAACCTAAAATTTAGCGTTTGTGAACGGCGAACGCGAACTTCCGCAAATGTTCGCAAACCGGCGAACCGGGCGAACCGCCATAGACTTCAATGGGCAGGCGAATTTTAAAACCCACAGGGACTCTTTCTGGCCACAATAGTGATGGAAAAGTTGTTTCAAGGGGACTAACACCTGGACTGTGGCATGCCGGAGGGGGATCCATGGCGAAACTCCCATGGAAAATTACATAGTTGATGCAGAGTCTGGTTTTAATCCATAAAGGGCATAAATCACCTAAAATTCCTAAATTGTTTGGAATAACGTGCTTTAAAACATCAGGTATGATGTTGTATCGATCAGGTAGTGTAAGGGTTATGCCCGCTTCACAGTGACAGACCAAACTTCCCGTTTAACGCACCGCAAACAACCGCAAACAGTCCATTTGCACAACCTACGCATGGGAGTGCCCCTGTTTTTGGTCAGATTTTTAAAAGGACTGGGCACTTTGGCATGAAGATTTACATTCACTTTAACCTTCCAAAGATACATCCAGGTATGGTATCATCATCTTATTATACTCATTGGTAAAACTTAAGGGGACAGTCAAGTCGAGATTGAACTTTCGTGGTTCGGATGGGGCACGCAATTTTGAGCAACTTTTTAGTTTGCTCCTGTTGTTGATTTTTCTTCGTTCTTTTGGTATCTTTGTTTGAAAAAGCAGGAATGTGCGTATGGGAGCTGGACCGTTTTTGGTTCGGCACCTGGGTGGTGCTTTCTGATTGGTGTCTAAATGTAGCCACCGGTAGGCAGGCGCTGCCCATGTTCTGAACCAGGGATGAACCGTCTCCTAGGCTTACATTCAAGTGGAGATGCCAAGAGAACGAAGAAGGTTTGATAAGGGAAGTAGATTGGAGGGTTGCTTGGAGTTGCGTGCTCTATGTGAACCGTGCAGGTTTGGTTTTGACTAGACTATCCCTTTAAGACCCTTATAATTAGAATTAAGATATGTTAAAAATTCCCTGGCCTCCAGTTTGGGTATAAAAGATAAATATACACACCAACACATATGTGTGTGTGTATATATATATATATATATATATATATATATACAGTATATATATATATAGTTTGTATGCGTTCATTTTATTCTGAAGGAGTTTATTGTTGAAAAAACTTGATAGCTCCCACCAACTTATATAGAGATTGGGGGAAAACTAAGGCAAAATTAGCCCACATAGCTTAAAGTTAAGTGCATAATCAATCTATTGACGGCAATAAGAGTTTCAAATAGACTTTTGCTGTTAGAACAAAACCTATATGCGCCAACACCAATTACCAGCTAGCTTCCCAGTAGTGCATTGCTGCTCATGAGCCTAGGTTTACTCTTCAACAAAGGATACCAAGAAAATAAGGCACATTATAGATTATTATTAAAGGTAAATTGAAAGGTTGTTTAATATTGCATGCTCTGTCAGAATCATAGAGGTGTAATTTTGACTTTACTGGTCATTTTAAACAGTTTCAGTGTTAGCTGGAAAACGTTTTATTTGTTATTTTTTATGTTTATCAATGTCTTTACTTTGTACTTGCATCTCCCCTACCTTGGCCTAGCAGACACCTATTTCTGCAGTATAAATGTATAGTGACAGTTGCATCTGAGAAAAATAACCTAATTTTGTGAAAAGAACCTTTCTTTTTAACAGACATAACATTTTCAGATGTACTACCAATGATAATCATTGTGGGAGAAACAATAAACCAGCCCATATTTTTAAATGTCTTTGTAGTGACCCTTGAATTTTATTACCTGATATTATTGATCTCTCACGATAGGGTTAAATGTATAGGTAAAGTCCCACTTCTATATGCAGCTCCTGTGCAGGGCACAACCGGTCCACAATCAGTAGGTTTCACAACCTAGCCAATCATCTGTTGCCGTTTCTGAACATGACAGACTTCCTGCTTCTGAATGGGGCTTTATGTTTAAATATTTTTATTGAGAAATCACCAGTATACTTACAATACAAAAGGAAAAAGAAAAGAAAGTAAGTTTTCCAGCCAGAATTTCAATGAGACATATTTTAGGATATTAGGGGATAACAATTCTAACGTGTCCAAATAATATTCCCTCCCTGATACCACCTATACAATTTAAAGTGCTGCACATGTCCCAGAGAAGCAACTCGGATTGTAGAGGACCCTGCTAAAAAAGAAAGGGGGGTCAAGTTTCAGATTTTACAAATTGGTCATCTATTATTGGACTCTACCCCAGGAAGGTTACAACCAAAATATTATCACATGAACTCTTTGCCTGATGAGGAGCCCAGAGAGAGTAGTGTAGGCTGGAGGCTTCCTATGCATAGTAGTGATCAAGTAGGTTTTCTAAATAAGAAAGAAAAAGGAAAAACAGACAAATAACTTTTCCCAAATCCCCTTTCGACTGATTAGAGTCCAGGGAGGAGAGGGAGGAGGGGAGGGAAGGGGAAAAAAGAAAAGAGGGGGGGGAGAGTAGTGTCCCCCCTCCCGGCGACCCCCAGAGCCCCACAGATACCGTCTAGATGTAGTGTTTAGGAATCAGATCCAGCCACCTGTTTGGGTCTGGGAGATGTTGAGTTGCTAATCCAATAGTACCATATCTTCTGGAAAGAGGCCCTATTGTTTAACGTATCTGCTGCAATTTCATACATAGTATAGGTGTAGCCTATTTTATTGTATACTTCCGACCATGAGGGTGATCCCACCTTCCAATATCTTGCAATGCAGATCCTTGTCACTGTGCAAAGGATTCTAATGAATGTATTAATGTATCTATGAAAGTTGTCTATATGTTCGTGTAATAATGCCTGCTGAATGGTAAGTGTGATCTCTTCCTCCAACAATCGGCTAATCAGAGTGGATAGGTTCTGCCAGATCCCCTGAATTTCTCTGCAGTCCCACCACATGTGTCTATAGGATCCTAATTCACTGCATCCTCTATAGCATAAGTTCTGAATGGGGCTTTAAAGGGACATTAAACCCGAATTTTTTCTTTCATGATTCAGATGGAGAATACCATTTTAAACAATGTTCTAATTTACTTCTATTATCAAATTTGCTTCATGCTCTTGATATTCTTTCCTGAAAAGCATATCTAGATAGGCCCAGTAGCTTTTAATTGGTGGCTGCACATAGATACCTCATGTGATTGGCTCACCCATGTGTATTGCTATTTCTTTAACAAAAGATATCTAAAGAATGAAGCAAAGTAGATAATAGAAGTAAATTGGAATGTTGTTTAAAATTGTATTTTCTATCTGAATCATGAAATATTTTTTGGGGGTTTAATGTCCCTTTAACTACATATTTAACAACTTTGCTGGGATTAAAATTGTATTTATATAGAAGAGCCAGTTCAATCCTATGTTCTGTTGAAATATAACATGCCCTTTTAATGTTGTATCATTTAAATATTGGTTTACAGGTTTCTACTGAAGACTAAATTGGAGAAGCAATTGTATTTACATACTATTTGCTTTTATATATTATTTGTATGCCCTTCTAAAACATGTATTGCAGACAAGGTTCTATTTTTATTTTATTGATCATTTTTTAATTGCGTCTTCCATTACCGCTTCTAATTGTTTAGTGAAGCACACTTATCTGTGTATAGTGAGCTGCCATTTTGTATGGAACTCTTCTTTCGGACACAAAAAAATGTTCATGTACAGTTTACAACATAAATGGTTTACTGGGATATTTAAAAGTAATAAGACAATAGCAAGTTTGTGTTTTTATATTTTAGCAGTTTTTGACATAAAATGTTTGTGTGTTTTTATGCTAGATTTTGTTAATATTTTTCTTGTGTGTATTCTGTTGTGTTGTAACATGTCAAATAAAAAAACACTTTTTGTTTATAAAAAAAAAAAAAAAAAAAAAAAAGCTCTGCATGTCCTCCATCAACAACACGTCTGTAAAGCGTCCTGTCCTTGCAGGCGTGGTCGCGGGAGGAGGAAGATTACTTTCACCTCTTCCCCTGTCAGATTCCCATTGTGCTGTGACATCACCCTTATACGCTGTGTAAAGCATACTTTTTTATTTATTTTGGAACTGCTGGCAGTCCCTGAAACGCACACATGTGAAGGAAACTGACTGCTATTATTTCACAGTCAAAAAAGTTTTTTTTAAAATGTACACTACTGTTCAGATATGAGTTGCACTAGTGTGACAATGTGCCCTGGCAGGCCCTGAAACGCACACGTGTGAAGGAAACTGACTGCTATTATTTCACAGTCAAAAAAGTTTTTTTTTTTTTAAATGTACACTACTGTTCAGATATGAGTTGCACTAGTGTGACAATGTGCCCTAGCAGGCCCTGAAACGCACACACGCTGGCAGGTAGGCAACTGCAATTAGATTACACTAGCAGATTGATGTTTCACAGTCAAAAAAGGTTTTTTTTTTTAAATTTACACTACTGTTACAACAGATATGAGTGGTGGTGGCACTAGTTGGCAAGTGGGCCTGGCACACACGCTGGCAGGCAGGCAACTGCAAATTTACACTACTGTTACAACAGATATGAGTGGTGGCACTAGTTGGCAAGTGGGCCTGGCACACACGCTGGCAGGCAGGCAACTGCAATTAGATTACACTAGCAGACTGATGTTTCACAGTCAAAAAAGTTTTTTTTTTAAATTTAAACTACTGTTACAACAGATATGAGTGGTGGTGGCACTAGTTGGCAAGTGGGCCTGGCACACACGCTGGCAGGCAGGCAACTGCAATTAGATTACACTAGCAGACTGATGTTTCACAGTCAAAAAAGTTTTTTTTTTTAAATTTAAACTACTGTTACAACAGATATGAGTGGTGGCACTAGTTGGCAAGTGGGCCTGGCACACACGCTGGCAGGCAGGCAACTGCAATTAGATTACACTAGCAGACTGATGTTTAACAGTCAAAAAAGTTTTTTTTTTTTAAATTTACACTATTGTTACAACAGATATGAGTGGTGGCACTAGTTGGCAAGTGGGCCTGGCACACACGCTGGCAGGCAGGCAACTGCAATTAGATTACACGAGCAGACTGATGTTTCACAGTCAAAAAAGTTTTGTTTTTTTTAAATTTACACTACTGTTACAACAGATATGAGTGGTGGCACTGGAGACAGGCAACTGCAATTAGAGTACAGTAGCAGACTGATGTTTTACAGTCAAAATTACACAGGCTAAAAAAAAAAAAAAAACGACTGATGTTCTAGCCCTAAAAAGGGCTTTTTGGGGTGCTGTCCAAACAGCAGAGATCAGATGAGTCTTTCAGGACTGTAGTGGACACTGAATACACTAGCCTAGCTATCAATTTCCCTATAAAATCAGCAGCAGCTACACTGTCCCTCCTCTCACTAACAATGCAGGATCAGAATGAATCTAAAATGGCTGCTGCCCAGGAGCTGGGAGGGAGTGTCTGATGCTGATTGGCTGTAATGTGTCTGCAGACTGTGAGATACAGGGTCAAAGTTTACTCAATGATGACGAATAGGGGGCGGATCGAACATTGCATATGTTCGCCCGCCGCTGCGAACGCGAACAAGCTATGTTCGCCGGGAACTATTCGCCGGTGAACAATTCGCGACATCACTATTTGTATACTGTTAGGGGGTGTTTGTTTTGTTTTGTAGCAAAAGAGCTGTTTACTTTAGGGCAATTCCAACAAAAAGGGCCCTTGGTAGTTTATTTTAGATTAGGCTTTTTTATTTTGGGGTGGGTTTTTTATTTATTTTTTAAAGTTTATTAGAATAGGAATATTTTTTATTATTTTGGAAAATTTCATTTGTTATTTTTTATAATGGTAGTTTTTTTATTTTTTGTAATTTTTATTTTTTGTAATGGTAGGTTTTAGTGTAAGGCAGCTTAGGTTTTATTTCACAGGTAAGTTTGTATTTATTTTAACTAGGTAATTATTAAATAGTTAATAACTATTTACTAACTAGTCTACCTAGTTAAAATAAATACAAACTTATCTGTGAATTAAAAATAAAACCTAAGCTAGTTAAAATATAACTATTAGTGATATTGTAGCTAGCTTAGGTTTTATTTCACAGGTAAGTATGTATTTAGTTTTAAATAGGTAGTTAGTTAATAATTGTAATTTTAATTTAGCTCTATTTTAATTATATTAAAGTTAGGGGGTGTTAGGGTTAGGTTTAGGGGTTAATATAGTTTAATTTAGGTTGTTGCAATGTGAGGGCTGGCGGTTTAGGGGTTAATAGATTTATTTAGTGGTAGTGATGTAGGAGGCCAGAGGTTTAGAGGTTAATAGCTTTATTTAGTTGCGGTGATGTCGGGAGCGGCGGAATAGGGGTTAATAGATTTATTCTAGTGTGGACGATATTGGGGTGCAGGGGAATAGGGGTTAATGACTTTAGTATAGTGGCTGCGAAATCAGGAGTGGCAGATTAGGGGTTAATAGATTCATTTTAATGGCTGCAATATCAGGAGCGGCAGATTAGGGGTTAATCATTTTATGTAGGTGTTGGCGATGTCGGGAGCAGCAGGTTAGGGGTGTTTAGAGGTGGGGTTTATGCTAGGGTGTTAGGTTTAAATGTTACTTTTTTTTCCCCATAGACATCAATGGGGCTGCGTTACAGAACTTTTCATTCCGCGATCGCAGGTGTTAGGTTTTTTTCAGACACCTTCTCCCCATTGATATCAATGGGCAATGTGTGCATGAGCATGTCAAAACAGCACTTGTATTTTGTGGGGTATGGAGCTTGAAACCACCATATCGCACGCACATGCCAGCTGTTTCAAAACTTGTAATGGCTGCGCTATAGCGGGTTAAATAACGTAACTTTTGTTGCGTTTGTTAATTTCCCTATAGCGCGCATAACTTGTAATCTACCTGCAAGTTAATTTAAGCTGAACGGTGATATATATTTTTAATTGTAGAATATTGCCATAGCTATGGTAGCATGCGACCGTTCAGTATCAGAACTGGCTCCGCCCCCCCAGGGTCAGGGATTTTATTCAAAAATTTTTGTGGTTCCCAAAAAAGAGGGAACTTTTCGACCCATTCTAGACCTCAAGTCTCTCAACAAGTTTCTCAAGGCCCCGTCCTTCAAAATGGAGACTATTCGTTCTATTCTCTCTCTAGTTCAGGAGGGTCAGTTTATGACCACCATAGACCTAAAGGATGCGTATCTTCATCTGCCTCTCCACAGGGAACATTTCAAGTTCCTGAGGTTCGCTTTTTGGATCAACATTTCCAATTTGTAGCCCTGCCTTTTGGCCTCGCCACTGCTACTCAAATCTTTACGAAGATTCTAGGGGCTTTTTTGACTGTGGCCAGATATATAGGGATTGCAGTGGCTCCTTACCTGGACGATATCTTAGTCCAGGCGCCATCTTTTCAGTTAGCAAGATCCCATACAGATTCTCTGTTAGCTATTCTCTGCTCACACGGGTGGATGGTGAATATAGGGAAAAGTTCCTTGGTGCCAAGTACCAGGGTATGTTTTCTTGGCACAATCATAGACTCAGCATTTATGAAGATTTTTTTGAAGGAGGTCAGAAGATTTAATCTTCTGGAGGTCTGTCGTTCTCTTCAGTCCTCTGTTCGTCCATCAGTGGCAGAAGGGTTTATCAATCAGTACCCTAAAGGGTCAGATTTCATCTCTGTCAATTCTTTTACAGAAGCATCTGGCAATTGTGCTAGATGTTCAATCTTTTGCCTAGGCTTTGGTTAGAATCAGGCCGACATTTAGGTCAATTGCTCCTCCTTGAATTTCTTCTGCCCGTAGAGTTTCAGAGCTTTCGGCTCTACAGTGTGATTCTCCTTTTCTTATTTTTTATGTGGATAAGGCGGTTCTTCGTACAAAATTAGGATTTTTACCTAAGGTGGTTTCGGGAATGCAATATTAACCAAGAAATTGCTGTTCCTTCATTTTGTCCTATTCCTTCCTCTAAGAAGGATCGCTTGTTGCACAATCTAGATGTTGTGCGTGCTTTGAAGTTCTATTTACAGCATGCAGAAGATTTCCATCAATCTTCTGTTCTTTTTGTTGTCTTTTCTGGTAAACGGAGGGGTCAGAAGGCTACTTCTTCTACTCTCTCCTTCTGGTTGGGAAGTGTTATTTGATTGGTTTATGAGACAGCTAGACAGCAGCCTCCAGATAAAATTATGGCTCACTCCACTAGGGCTGTCGCTTCTTCTTGGGCATTTAAAAATTATGCTTCTATGGAACAGATTTGCAAGGCAGCCACTTGGTCATCATTGAATACTTTTTCCAAATTTGATGTTTTTGCCACAGCTGAGGCTTCTTTTGGGAGGAAAGTTCTTCAAGTGATGGTGCCTTCTGTTTAGGTTTGCCTGTCTTGTGTATCCCTCCCTTCCATTCTGTGGACTCTAGCTTTGGTATTGGTTGCCACTAGTAATTGAATGGATTTGTGGAGTCTCCATGCCATTGGAAAGAAAACATAATTTATAATTACCTGATAAATTCTTTTCTTTCACAGCATGGTCCGCGACCCGCCCTTATTTTAAGACGGCTTTTTGTCATTTTTCTAAACCTCAGGCATCTCTATACCCTTTGTGTCTTCTTCTCTTTCCATAATTCCTCGGCTGGGAGTAGTGGGTAGTGGGAGGATACTTTAAGATTTGCTGGCGTGTTCTTTGCCTCCACCTGGTGACCAGGAGTTGAATTCCCACTAGTAATTGAATGGATTTGTGGACTCTCCATGCCAGGAAAGAAAAATATTTATCAGGTATATCAAGTATAAATTATGTTTTTTTCAGTGAGGTGACGTTTCCACCACTTAGCAAATAACCGTGCTGGCCAATCAGCATTATGCTAGATGGCTAGCATGCTATTGACTTAAAGGTGAAAACGTCAACTTATTAAGGAAATAGTGTTTTGCTGAGGCTGGCCGAAGGCGCTCAACTCCCCGCAAATAAAATAACTTTCAGCAAGAAGTTTTTATACTTCATGACCAGTGTTCCTTGTAAGGCCAGTTTTGCGAGTGGCCCAGCAGTGAAACCATTAATAAGGAAACCATAACTTGCAGTCTGCATTGTGAAGCGTTTTCTAATTGCTTTAATTAACTGTTTCACTGCTGGGCCGCTCACAAAACTGGCTTTAGAGGGAACACTGTTCATGCCTGAAAGCCACCTATTTATTTGTAGCACTGGTAAATCATAGCATTTCAAACAAATCAACATTTTTCCACCACACAGGGCATATCAAAAAATTATTGTTTACATACAAAATAATAATGTATCATTTAACCCATGATTTACCTACAACTATTTGTATAAGTATAAATATTCACTTTTAATCTTATAATCTATTGGGAGTTTTTTTTGCCAGGTACGTCATCCAAAAAACTCCCCTTAACGACAATTGACGTACCTGGGGGGATCCATCACTGCAGACTGTATGTAAAAAACAAATAATAAATGTTTTTTTTTTCAGTACTGGCAGACTTTCTGCCAGTACTTAAGATGGCGGTGACAATTGTGAGGTGGGGGAGGGAAGAGAGCAGATTGAGGGGGTTCAGGGATCAGGGGGTGGGATGTGTCAGGTGGGAGGCTGATCTCTACACTAAAGCTAAAATTAACCCTACAAGCTCCCTAATTAACCCCTTCACTGCTGGGCATAATACACGTGTGCTGCGCAGCAGCATTTAGCGGCCTTCTAATTACCAAAAAGCAACACCAAAGTCATATATGTCTGCTATTTCGGAACAAAGGGGATCCCAGAGAAGCATTTACAACCATTTATGCCATAATTGCAGAAGTTGTTTGTAAATAATTTCAGTGGCGGTGAAATGGTGGCATGAAATATACCAAAATGGGCCTAGATCAATACTTTGGGATGTCTTCTAAAAAAAACTATATACATGTCAAGGGATATTCAGGGATTCCTGAAAGATATCAGTGTTTCAATGTAACTAGCGTTAATTTAGAAAAAAAGTGGTTTGGAAATAGCAAAGTGCTACTTGTATTTATTGCCCTATAACTTGCGAAAAAAGCTCAGGACAAAATTTGGAAACTATTTAGCATGGGTGTTTTTTGGTGGTTGTAGATGTCTAACAGATTTTGGGGGTCAAAGTTAGAAAAAGTGTGTTTTTCCATTTTCCCCCTCATATATTATATATTTTTTATAGTAAAAAATAAGATATGATGAAAATAATAGTATCTTTAGAAAGTCCATTTAATAGTGAGAAAAGCGGTATATAAATGTGTGGGTACAGTAAATGAGTAAGAGGATAATTACAGCTAAACTGTCAGGGTGCCAGGCATCAGACTGAGACGAGAAGTGCAAAAATAATCACACCTTTATTAATAGCAAAAAATAATAAAAAGTCAAATAACAAGCCGAGTCAGGAGCCAAAGCGAGTAGTCAGACAAGCCGGAATCAGGAACAAGGAGAACAGCAGAGTCAGGAACAAGCCAGAGATCAGGAACCAGGAGGGACGTCAGACAGCCAGGTAATACACAGGAGCTCTCACAAACAGGTCTGAGACAACGCAAGGGCAAAGCATACTGAATAGAGGCCCTTTAAATAATAAGCGATAACATCACAATTCTGAGACTGCATCCTTTCTCACATGAATGATGTACACCAGTCTGGCCATAAAAGGAAGTGCAGGAAATGAGCAGCATCACACAGTATGCACCAGAGTCAGCAACAGAGGTGAGTAAAATTGCTGCCAGCAGCACATTGCAAACAAAACAGGGAAGAAACCCTAACACAAACACTGCAGAAATGTAAAAATAGCCTTGGTCGCAGATGGTCGGAAAATGGAAAAGTGCTCTGGTCACTAAGGGGTTAAATCAAGAAAAGAGAAGGAAAAACAGAAATAGGGGCATAAAAAATGGAAAGGTGAAAAAATGAATAGAGTGGATCCCCAGTAGCACCAGCTCTGCGTTTCTAAATGGGTAAATCAAATAGTCTATCTCATTAGGAGAGAGTGTTTTAATAAATACTGACCATTTCTTAAAGAACTGCCCAATGTCTCGTTCATTGTTCAAATTAATGTCTAGCTGTTCTAACATACATTGTTTTTTTCAAAAAGTTTTTAACTTTCATTATGTTTGTGATATATCTTTAAGGTATATCTCCTCCTATCCACTTCCTATTGCTATATAAACACCCTCCCTCCTGGGTTTGTTGCCTGAAAATTGAAGTTCATTCCTCTCGCAGCTGTTCTCTGTGTGAGCCTCACCTTTTCTTCTCAGGTCATTTTAGGTAGTGTTACAAGCACTGCCGTTTTTCGCTTGTCTTTTGACATCTTCAGCTGAGCAAATTAACTTTGGATTCCACCCGTCTTACCTGCTATCCAGCCAAGGCTGTTACTAACAACAACCTCTGCAGCTACAGTCAAGGCTCTGTGTACTCCGCTGATACTACCGTTGTTCAGGGAACAACGATACCGGAACCACCTGATCACTTACCGGATGCAAACAACTCTCTGTCTTGTCAGCACGGCGGATCATACAAGCTCCGGAACTAAAAGAAGGTACTT